>NC_133324.1:519546284-519846284 GCF_042186555.1 Aquarana catesbeiana | reverse complement strand
TATTCTTTGCTGAACCAGGGCACCAACCCATTGACAGTCTTCCCAATACAGTCCTCCGGGACTCATGAACATGTTGGCTGTTTAAAGAGGAACTTCAACTGGCTATCTCATGGCCAGCCCCCTACAGGGAATTTGCTAGATCTGCAGACTGTGGGAGACTGTCCTGAAGTTCTTAGATGTGTGAAGTATATTCCAGAAAGCTGCAGGTAGAGGGGTTGAGGGCTACATCATCCTTGCCTAGGTAGAGAATGAGAAAGTGGGAGTAAGTATCTCCTGAAAAAGGAATCGCTACCCCAAAAATCCAAATGTCTAATAGGATTGGGGGGGGGGATTAGTTAGGATGATGTAATGTCTTAATTGTGAGTAAAGGTCCGCATTAAGGACCATTTCACTGGAGTACAAGCTATTCTACCTAAAAAAGGAATATCACTAAGCTTCTCCCGAATAGGGAAGGGCCTTCTGAGTGAATTCCCTTTCTGCATGGCAGGCCCTTAAGTGCATCACACGACATTCAAAATGTCAACCAGCAGACAATTTAAAGTATTCTGGGCCTCATCAACATGGGGCTGGTTGTTAAGAAACAGCATACTTGATTTGATTGTAGCCGTATTAGTGCAATTGTGACAGAGAAAATTGAGTACTGTCCGTGATACTTTTTTTATTTGCACTAACATACAATTTTTTCAGGACAAGCTTTCGGGGTATGTCCCCTTCTTCAAGGTCCAAGCAGTACTGATTCACAAATTTTTAAGCAGCATGTTAAAAAAAAAAAAAGGGAAAGCCAAACACATACAAATCAATGGTAATAAAGATAGCAGCAGAGTTAGTGAGATAAGACAGAGGGAGAGAGAGCTATAAAATGCAGGGGGGGATACTAGTCACAGAGGGGTCGTAAAACTTTAGCATAATGTGTAAGGAAACCAATATCTAAATTCAGGCCGTTATTTTTCGTGTCAAAAAGAAGTATCATTCTTAGTTCAAACGTTTTCCTTTCCTGGATAGTTCTGAAATTCCCTTTAAGAACTAAAACATTGAGGTCTTCTATAGTGTGGTCCGGCTGTGAGAAATGATGTCCCACAGCTTCAGGCTGTGAGTTACATCCCTGATATCCACCCAGCAAAAGAAAATATTATACAACCTTTCACCACTGGAGCGAAGAGCTGTACATGATCTGCGCAATAATCAGGCCATAACCATCAAACCAGCAGATAAAGGAGGAGCAGTCGTTGTGATGGATACAGACAAATATATACAAGAGGGCCAGAGGCAGCTTGCAAATACTACTTACTACAAAAAACTGGATTATGATCCGACCCAGGATTTTACTAAACAATTAAAAGGTCTCATTGCGACAATTCCAAGCCACCTACATTCAGAACTCATCAATGCGATTCCAGATAATCCAGAAATTGGAGACTTCTACATGCTGCCCTAGATTCAAAAGCCAGGAAATCCAGGCAGACCTATTATAACAGGTATGAATACACTTACCGAACATATCTCAGGCCTCGTAGAAAACATGTTAAAACCTTTAGTCATGAACACTGCGAGTTTCCTGCAAGACACCACTGATTTTCTGAACAAGCTTAACAATATACAACAATTATCACCAAATACACTTCTAGTCACTATGGATGTAGAATCTCTGTACAGTAACATCCCTCACAAGGATGGGTTGGCGGCATGTCACAGATTCTTATCATCCTCACCAAACCACAAATACACGGCTGAGGATGTGACACAGCTCATTGAATTCATTCTTACACACAACTACTTCACTTTCAATAATGACATCTATCTCCAGTGTATGGGTACTGCTATGGGAAGCAAAATGGCACCCCAATATGCAAACTTATTTATGGCTGACCTGGAGGACAAATTCCTCAGCATACAACAAAAGCCATACAGATATTATCGCTATATTGATGATATATTCATGATATGGACTGAAGGTGAAGAAAATCTAAACCAATTCTTCTCATTTATCAACACTTTTCACCCATCTATCAAACTAAAAATGGACTATTCGAAAACACATGTCAACTTCCTGGACACTACAGTATACATCAGGGATGACAAGCTTCACACGTCGATATACAGAAAACCTACTGACAGATGCAGCTATCTTTATAGTTCCAGTTTTCACCCCCAACACACTAAACGGGCCATCATACACAGCCAGGCCATCAGATACCACCGAATTTGTTCAGACCCAGAAGACAGAGATAAACATCTCAGAACACTGGCAGACTCCTTCCATAAGAAAGATTACAAAGAAAAAACCATCAACAACAGCATAAACACAGCCTTAAAAACCAGAAGAGAAAATCTCCTCCAATACACAGAGAAAAAAACAAATAACCGAGTACCTCTAGTCACCACATACAACCCAGCACTAGAAGGGATCAAAAAGATAATCAAAGATTTACAACCCATTATAACAGAGGATGAAACTCTAAAAGGAATATTCCAACAACCCCCATTATTGGCTTTTAGACAACCACCCAACCTCAGACCTAAACTAATCAGCAGGAAACTTCACTCTGATTATGAAGTCACAAATAATGGAAGCAAACCCTGCAATAAAAAACGCTGCAAACTATGCAGCCAGATCAATCTATCCAAAAGTGTTACACATACAAATGGGACCTTCAATATCATGGGATCTTACAACTGTACCTCCAGTAATGTTGTGTACCTCATCCAATGCAAAAGGTGCAGCAAAGGATCTTATGTTAGTGAAACAGAACAGAAGTTGCAAGCGAGGATGAATTTGCACAGACATACCATCAAAGAACATAAAGAAGACAGTTTATGCACACCTGTGGGACATCATTTCTCACAGCCGGACCACACTATAGAAGACCTCAATGTTTTAGTTCTTAAAGGGAATTTCAGAACTATCCAGGAAAGGAAAACGTTTGAACTAAGAATGATACTTCTTTTTGACACGAAAAATAACGGCCTGAATTTAGATACTGGTTTCCTTACACATTATGCTAAAGTTTTACGACCCCCTCTGTGACTAGTATCCCCCCTCACTCTATACCTCTCCCTCTTTCTTATCTCACTAGCTCTGCTGCTATCTTTATTACCATTGATTTGTATGTGTTTGGCTTTCCCTTTTTTTTTTTTTTTTTTTAACATGCTGCTTAAAAATTTGTGAATCAGTACTGCTTGGACCTTGAAGAAGGGCACATTCCCCGAAAGCTTGTCCTGAAAAATTGTATGTTAGTGCAAATAAAAAAATTATCACGGACAGTACTCAATTTTCTCTAAGAAACAGCAAAAATTCTTGTCACTTCTTGTCAGAGACCGATAGAGCTGCTGAAAGACAGGCCTTTAATACAAATGAAAGATCAATGACTTGTTTCCATGCCTTCATTTCTCACATTCCCCACATCTTGCCTTCTCTCTTTGAAGTTATAATAAAACATTTCTGATGGCTGCTCGGGAAACTGTGTGGAATTGCATGTGACAAACATCTGGGATTTGCGACTTTACTTGTTTGAATGTTCAGGAAGAGAATGTAAAAAATGTATGTGGTTTTTGCCACATTCTGCTGGTTGGAAGCTAAAGAGTGGGAAATTTGAGTGGAGAATGAAAAATAGAGTTTTGCTTTTGACTGCTGGTGATTGTTGTAGTTGCAATCTTTTGTTTCTTTGGGGTCTTTACTTGCAGCTTTTTAAACACCTTTCCTATCACGAATGCAAATATAAATGTAGAGAAACTTTGCGCTACTAAGATGTGTTTCAAGTGAACTCTTATAAGCTGTACAACTTCGAATAAAATTATTAAATAGATGGTTGAATCATAAAGTGCATATAGTGCATTAAGGTGCAATGAAATAAATCGAAGACAGCTGTCTGCTGTAGAATCTTCCAGTGTATCACAATCCACTCTTAATAAATTATAATCCTAAAGTGATCCCGCGCTTCAGCAGAAAAATAAAAAATACATTTTTTTCACTAAATAAAATAAATAAACATTGTGTAAATCTAATTGGATAATTAAAAAACAGTGCAAGTGTAAAAAGTGAACAATCCATACATTGGTAAATCAATCCAAGGGCATAAGATTCAGGGTGATAGTAGTCTCTTAATTAAATCATCTAAAAAATGTCCAAAAGAAGGAAATCGTGCACAAGCAGTTCCAATAAAAAACTCAGTGGACAGGGAGAAGTTTAGATCCAAAAGTGAGCTCACAGAACCCTCACCTTCATATCTTGATATAACAGCATGTAGTAATGAATGGGGATCAGCTCCGTCACTCCAACTTCTGCCACCAGGGGGTCCTCCGTTCCACTATATGTAAGACCTCAATCGCCTGAAGTACCAGCATAAACCCATATACAGGAATTTATTCCGCTATATTGATATCCACCACCAGGGGGTCCTCTGCTCCACCAAGTAGATCACCTAAATATAACCTCCACATCCACGTTCTTCATAAAACCTCATATCCTCCGCAAAAGGGGGGGGGGGGGGGGAGGAGAGGTTGAAGGATACCGGAAGTGATGTGAGAGCGGCGTCCAGACGCCTTAGCAGCTGATTTGTGCTTGTTTTTTAATGTTTATTGTAAGAGTCCAGTTTATATCTTTGGAATAAAACCTTTACACTTTTAACATACTACACTATTGGAGCTTTCTCTCTCTCCCACCCTTATCCATTTCTCTCCCCCCCCCCCCCCCTTTTGCGGAGGATATGAGGTTTTATGAAGAACGTGGATGTGGAGGTTATATTTAGGTGATCTACTTGGTGGAGCAGAGGACCCCCTGGTGGTGGATATCAATATAGCGGAATAAATTCCTGTATATGGGTTTATGCTGGTACTTCAGGCGATTGAGGTCTTACATATAGTGGAACGGAGGACCCCCTGGTGGCAGAAGTTGGAGTGACAGAGCTGATCCCCATTCATTACTACATGCTGTTATATCAAGATATGAAGGTGAGGGTTCTGTGAGCTCACTTTTGGATCTAAACTTCTCCCTGTCCACTGAGTTTTCTATTGGAACTTGTGCACGATTTCCTTCTTTTGGACATTTTTTAGATGATTTAATTAAGAGACTACTATCACCCTGAATCTTATACCCTGGGATTGATTTACCAATGTATGGACTGATCACTTTTTACACTTGCACTGTTTTTTAATTATCCAATTAGATTTACACAATGTTTATTTATTTTATTTAGTGAAAAAAAATTCTTTTTTATTTTTCTGCTGAAGCGCGGGATTACTTTAGGATTATACCTTTCCTATCACGTTTTAATTAGCCTTTTTTTTTCTTTCCTTCCTTCAGTGCTAATTAAGGGGAGTGGTTAATTGCTACAGGTACTATATAACTTTCTTTAGTACTCACTTAGAGCTTGCCCACCTTTTTGCTTGCTGGAACTTAGACAAAGTGGAAAATTGACTAAGTAGTGAGTTAAAAACTGTAGAGTATAACAGGAGTCTTCAAGCCCATAAGTAAAATCTGAAATTTCCTGTTAGTAATATTGTAACTGGGATAATGTGTGCTAGCAAGATTGAAGCTTTTGTGCAGTGCGCAGTGTGCCGCATGTAAACAACAATGGAGCCACATCCAGGATGGATACCGCTGTGACAAATGTGAGCGGGTAGCCCTTCTGGGAGCTCACATTAGAGATCTGGAGGAGCAAGTTGCAACACTGGGCAGAACTGACAACCTTGAAAGGGGTCCTCTGCTCACTGAGTGGGTGATTAGTAGGGATGATGTGGAGGGTGAAGGTGTAAGTCAGGATTATCAGGTAGGATTACTGTAGTCAGAGGGAGTAGTAAGGGCTCACTGCTACCCCTAACAGCTGGGAGAGCAGCCCATCTAGTAGGGGTGGTGAGGGTAGTGCAGGTAGGCCTAAACAATTGCTGGTAATAGGGGATTCTATAATCAGAAGGCCTGATAAAATACATTGTCACCAGGATCGCCTCATCCAAATGGTTTGGGACTGGGAGAGGCTGGGCATGACCCAGCTCTCTTGGTCCATGTTGGAACCAATGGCAGAATATATGGAAGGTGGGGGCTCCTTAAGAACCAATTTAACCACTTTAGCCCCGGAAGGAGTTGCCACCTTAATGACCAGAGCATTTTTTGCGATACGGCACTGCATCGCTTTAACTGACAATTGCGCAGTCGTGCAATGTTGTACCCAAACAAAATTGACGTCCTTTTTTTCCCACAAATAGAGCTTTCTTTTGGTGGTATTTGATCACCTCTGCAGTTTTTATTTTTTGCACTATAAACAAACAAACAAAAAAAATCGCAATAGGCATATATTGATTGGTTTGCGTAAAAGTTATCGCATCTACAAACTATGGGAAAGATTTAGGGACATTTTTTTTTTTTTACTGTTACTACTAAAGGCGTTGATCTGCGGGACTGCGACATTGCAGTGGACAAATCTGTCTCCAAATGATACTTTTTGGGGACCAGTGACATTATTGCATTCATCAGTGCTATAAAAATGACACTGGCAGGGAAGGGGTTAACACGAGGGGGCGATCAACTTTAACTGTGTTCCCTCAGAGTGGTCTAACTGTAGGTGGGGTGGGCTTACTGAAACATGACAGAGATCACTGGGGACAGTAGATCGGGGAAATGCCTCGTTTATATAGGCAGTTCCCCGTTCTGCCTCTCCTCACTGCGATCGCGGAACCCCGGCGGACATCGAGTCCGCGGGACCTGCGGGCATGCTCCTGCTATTTTGCCTTTACGGACTGACGTAGAGGTACATCAGTTTGCGCAGGACAGCTGATCTACTGCAGTATATCTGAATGAGCAGGTCGGCAAGTGGTTAAAGAACTAGGATGCAAGTTGAAGGGGCCTCCAAGGTGATGTTCTCTGAAATAATGTCTGTGCCATGCGCAACACAGGAAAGGCAGGGGGTGATTAGAGAACTGAATGCATGGCTACAGACCTGGTGTAAGAAGGAGAGATTTGGGTTTTTTAGAATTTTCATTGGGGTACAATCTATATGCTAAAGTTTGCACCTAAATTGCCAAAATAAAAAAAAACGGCAGTCCTACAGAAGTTATTCAATATAATAACTCCATACAGCTTGGACTGAATTTACAGTTCTGTCAACAAGCTAAACAACACAGCCCTTGCCCTTTAGGAAAACTGGGGCCCTGGGAAAAGGTTAGCATTATATAATGAAGTGCAGTTCCCAGCATTCCAGGTGCATCCCTGGTCCTATAGGGTATACAGTGCGAGGGAAAAGGACCGTGGAAATAGCAATGGGGGAGCACATCAGATTTTGAGATGAAAGATGCCAGCAAGAATATTAAGCCAACCTGTTGCTTTGCACTGCATTGCCAAAACATCGGGTTTGCTTCAACCACTTAAGCTCCAGAAGATTTTACCCCCATGACCAGGCCATTTTTTGCTATTTGGCACTGCGCTACTTTAACTGCCAATTGCGTGGTCATGCAACACTGTACGCTAATTATATTAATATAATTTTTTTCACACCAATAGAGCTTTCTTTTGGTGGTATTTGATCACTAGTGTTTTTTTTTTTTAATATTTTTCATATAAACGAAAAAAGACAATCATTTTTTACTTTCTGCTATAAAACATATTCAATAAAAAAAATTGTAAAAATTTAAATCTCTTCATAAGTTTAAGCCAAAATGTACATCTACAAACTATGGTGTATATACAGTCAGGTCCATAAATATTGGGACATCGACACAATTGTAATCTTTTTGGCTCTATACACCACCACAATGGATTTGAAATGAAACAAACAAGATGTGCTTTAACTGCAGACTTTCAGCTTTAATTTGAGGGTATTTACATCCAAATCAGGTGAACGGTGTAGGAATTACAACAGTTTGTATATGTGCCTCCCACTTTTTAAGGGACCAAAAGTAATGGGACAGATTAACAATCATCCATCAAACTTTCACTTTTTAATACTTGGTGGCAAATCCTTTGCAGTCAATTATAGCCTGAAGTCTTGAACGCATAGACATCACCAGATGCTGGGTTTCATCCCTGGTGATGCTCTGCCAGGCCTCTACTGCAACTGTCTTCAGTTCCTGCTTGTTCTTGGGGCATTTCCCTTCAGTTTTTTCTTCAGCAAATGAAATGCATGCTCAATCGGATTCAGGTCAGGTGATTGACTTGGCCATTGCATAACATTCATCTTCTTTTCCTTAAAAAACTCTTTGGTTGCTTTCGCAGGATGCTTCGGGTCATTGTCCATCTGCACTGTGAAGTGCCGTCCAATGAGTTCTGAAGCATTTTGCTGAATATGAGCAGATAAAATTGCCCGAAACACTTTAGAATTCATCCTGCTGCTTTTTTCAGCAGTCACATCATCAATAAATACAAGAGAACCAGTTCCATTGGCAGCCATACATGCCCACGCCATGACACTACAACCACCATGCTTCACTGATGAGGTGGTATGCTTTGGATCATGAGCAGTTCCTTTCCTTCTCCATACTCTTCTCTTCCCATCACTCTGGTTCAAGTTGATCTTGGTCTCATCTGTCCATAGGATGTTGTTCCAGAACTGTGAAGGCTTTTTTAGATGTTGTTTGGCAAACTCTAATCTGGCCTTCCTGTTTTTGAGGCTCACCAATGGTTTACATCTTGTGGTGGACCCTCTGTATTCACTCTGGTGAAGTCTTCTCTTGATTGTTGACTTTGACACACATACACCTACCTCCTGGAGAGTGTTCTTGATCTGGCCAACTGTTGTGAAGGGTGTTTTCTTCACCAAGGAAAGAATTCTTCGGTCATCCACCACAGTTCTTTTCTGTGGTCTTCCGGGTCTTTTGGTGTTGCTGAGCTCACTGGTGCGTTCTTTTTTAAGGATGTTCCAAACAGTTGATTTGGCCACACCTAATGTTTCTGCTATCTCTCTGATGGGTTTGTTTTGTTTTTTCAGCCTAATGATTTCTTGTTTCACTGATAGTGACAGCTCTTTGGATCTCATATTGAGAGTTGACAGCAACAGATTCCAAATGCAAATAGCACACTTGAAATGAACTATGGACCTTTTACCTGCTCCTTGTAAATGGGATAATGAGGAAATAACACACACCTGGCCATGGAACAGCTGAGCAGTCAATTGTCCCATTATTTTTGGTCCCTTAAAAAGTGGGAAGCACATAAACAAACTGTTGTAATTCCTACACCGTTCACCTGATTTGGATGTAAATACCCTCAAATTAAGGCTGAAAGTCTGCAGTTAAAGCACATCTTGTTCGTTTCATTTCAAATCCATTGTGGTGGTGTATAGACCCAAAAAGATTAGAATTGTGTCGCTGTCCCAATATTGATGGACCTGACTGTATACTGTAATTTGTATTTATTTTTTATACTAGTAATGGCAGCAACTTATTGTTAGACTGTGATAGTGCTGCGAGCAATCTGACACTAACTGACACTTTGTGGGAACTGACTAACTGCCATTGACATCTCCAGTGACACAAATACAGTGATCAGTGCTAATAATATACACTGACACTGTACTAAAAACACTGGCTGGTGTGGGGTTAACATCTAGGTGCAATCAATGGGGTTAATTGTGTGTCTAAGAATGTGTAATGTGTGCTGATGTCATCACAAGGAGTAGACGAGCAGGGGTGCATGCAAACAGACAGCGATGTACGGGTATGTCGAGCTGCCTGTAGTATATGTACTGCGGTGGGTCAGCAAGTGATTAATGTATATGCAACACTAAGAACAAAAAATATATTGCAGCTTGCCACTTATTGATGTGATGGCTGCATTCGTTTTTCTTTTTTCACACTAAGAATATTTTCTGCAAGTACACAAAAAAATAACAGTTGATCTTGCCAGAATTCCAGTGTCCTTGTAACTCCTGTGCACTAAACTGAAGTCTCAAACAATGTTATCAGCCTTACTAGCTATTTTCTGTAGTATAGAACACCTGCCCCCATAAGTAATGGGGATGAGGAGAAGGGGAGGTGTTTGTAGTCCAAGTCAGCATAACAGCCAAGTACCGCAGGTTGCACTTGATGGGCTTGTGTCTTTTTTCAACCTCACCATGTGACAACGTTGCTCCTCCATATATACTGTACAGTGACTGACCCTTGCCATCCTACAACAGGAACTATGGGGTTGATTTACTAAAGGCAAATCCACTTTGCACTACAAGTGCACTTGGAAGTGCAGTTGCTGTAGATCTGAGGGGGACATGCAAGGAAAATAAAGAACAGCATTTTAGCTTGCACATGATTGGATGATAAAATCAGCAGAGCTTCCCCTCATTTCAGAACTTCCCCTCAGATCTACAGCGACTGCACTTACACTTTGCACTGCAAGTGCATTTGTATTTGCCTTTAGCAAATAACCCCCTATGTATCATCAGGGAAAGAGGAAAAAAAGACACATCTAATAATCCAGAAGCTTGCAGCACTAATGAATCTTTATTGTAATCCATGTCTGTACTGGAATCAGCTATTTCTGCAAATCAGGGGAACGACAATGTGCTCCAGCCTAGGGGTTGGCATCTCAGCCTGGGCACTGACACAGGAGGGCAGGTCACATGCTCCCCCATACCTACAAGAGTCAGGTATTCTCAGCTGGCTGCAGAGAGGTAAGGAGCTGCGAAGAAGCACAAGTAAGTATAGGAGGAGGGGAAGTCGATCAGGAAATGCCCTTTTTCAGAGACACTGTTACTTTACCATGCATAGGCTAAGTGACAGTGTCTCTTTATCCGCTTTAACTGACAATTGCGCGGTTGTGCGATGTTGCACCCAAACAAAATGTGTCCTTTTTTCCCACAAATAGAGCGTTCTTTTGGTGGTATTTGATTGCCTCTGCGGTTTTCATTTTTTGCGCTATAAACAAAAAAAGCGCGACAATTTTTTCCCACAATTCTTTGCAAAATCAAGATTTTTTTTTCACAAAATTGTTATATTAGCAGGTTATTTCTCACACACATATGCATAGCACAAATTACACCCCAAAATACATTCTGCTACTCCTGAGTACAGCGATACAACATGTGTGAGACTTTTACACAGCGTGGCCACATACAGAAGCGCAACATGCAGGGAGAACCTTCAGGCATTCTTGGAGCATAAATTACACGTATAATTTCTTGACTTCTAATGCCCCGTACACACGGTCGGACTTTGTTCAGACATTCCGACAACAAAATCCTAGGATTTTTTCCGACGGATGTTGGCTCAAACTTGTCTTGCATACACACGGTCACACAAAGTTGTCGGAAAATCCGATCGTTCTGAACGCGGTGACGTAAAACACGTACGTCGGGACTTTAAAAGGGGCAGTGGCCAATAGCTTTTATCTCTTTATTTATTCTGAGCACGCGTGGCACTTTGTCTGTCGGATTTGTGTACACACGATCGGAATTTCCGACAACGGATTTTGTTGTCGGAAAATTTTCTCTCCTGCTCTCCAACTTTGTGTGTCGGAAAATCCGATGGAAAATGTCCGATGGAGCCCACACACGGTCGGAATTTCCGACAACACGCTCCGATCGGACATTTTCCATCGGAAAATCCGACCGTGTGTACAGTGCATTACACTTTTGAAGGCCCTGGAGCACCAGGACAATGAAAATGCCCAAAAAATGACCCCATTTTGAAAAGAAAACAACCCAATGTATAATCTATGAGGTATAATGAGTCTTTTAAACATGTCATTTTTCTCTATAAGTTTTTGGAAAATGTGTAAAGAAAATGAAAACGCATTTTTTTACACAAATTTGTCCATTTATATAATATTTCTAACACATAGCATGTACATAGCAAAAATTACACCCCAAAATAGATTCTAATAGAGTATGGCTGGATGGCTGAGAATGGATGAGTACTGCTGAGTATGGATGGATGAGTATTGCTGAGGATGGATGGATGGATGGGTATTGCTGAGTATGGATGGATGAGTATTGCTGAGTATGGATGGATGAGTATTCATGAGGATGGATGGCTGAGTAATGCTGATTATGGATGGGGTTAGATGGGATGGCTGAGCATGGATGGATGGCTGGATGAGGCTGGAATTGTCAGATATCAGTGCTGTGGGCACTACACATCAAGCCCACAGCGCTGCTGCATCTGATCTCTTCCCTCTCTGCTCACACTGTACAGAGAGGGAAGAGAGGAACTGGATATGATGCCGGTTTGTTTACATGTGATCTCTCTGTCATTTGACGGAGCGATCATATGGTAAACGGCCGCTGTCAGCGGCCATTTACCGTGATCCGTGATGCCCGGGTCCTGTGGACCCGGCGGTAACTGATATTCCCGGGTGCGCGCCCCAGGGGGTGGACGTCAATGTACACCCTCCCAGAGTTATCGAGACGCATTGTAGCCATCATTCGGCTATGGCACGGTCAGTATGCGGTTAAATACCTCAATACCGGGCCAATTCTGACACTTCTCATATACATGTAAATATCTATTTTTTGTTCCTAGAAAATTACTTAGAACCCACAAACATTATATATTTTTTTTAAGCAGACAGCCTAGAGAATAAAAATGGTGGTCGTTACAATATTTTTTGTCACACGTTATTTGCATAGCGGTCTTTTGGAAAAAATACACTTAACAGCCACTGTAACCACAGTCAAGAAAGGCCTTCTTTGCTTCTTACTCATAGACAGACATGTGCAATTCGTTTCAGTCCGAATATAAATTCGGACAAATATTTGGTTATTCGGAGATTCAGATGTATTCAAATCTCCAAATGAAATAGTAACGAATAACAAAAATTTTTGGAGCAATTTGAATTGGGATCTGTCGAAAAATGATCGGCCGATTCAAATTCTGTGTGAAGAATAGCTGGTTGTTAAAGAGTAAGTGAACCCCTTATCGTTTTCAGCCAAGGAACCTGCCATCTTTGCCTCTGTTTAATCCACAACTGCCATAATGCTGCACATGTGATCAGTTATGACACCAGCTATTGGATAATTTGACAGTTTGGTTGAGAGCACAACCAATGGGAGTGTTACATTTCTGGCCCCTTTAAATGAAACTGGTTTTATGGGTGGGTTTACTTCCGCTTTAAGGAACGGGCTGACCGATGACTCATCAGCTGTCAGCGGGCTTCCCCACTGACAGCTGAAATGTAAACAAAAGAATGCTGGCAGTGAAAATTCTGTCAATAAACAGCATGGGCCCCCCTTTCCCTCCAATCCATACCAGGAACTTTAGGTCTGGTTTGGGTTTTAAGGGTATCCCCACACCAGAAAAAAAAAGGCATAGGGTTCCCCCTAAAATCCATACCAGACCCTTATCAGAAACAGATAGGGGATGAGTACAGCGCTGCTACAAAGATGTTGAAAAATAATATTTACACAATAAGCAGCTAACACACCTCTAAGACAAAGAAGTAAAAAATCAACAAGTATATATATAGTGTAGCGCTATGTGTATGAGTAGATAGGAATGAAATGTTAGAATCGAGCCATCTTGCAATGGCCAGAAAACAAACAAAAAATTTGTTTAGAAAAAGTGACTTAATGAAAAAATTGGTTGCACTAATACAAAATCACATATAAAGCATAATAGAAATACACCAGTGAAAAAGTGAAAACAGGATCAAAATATGAATCAACCATAAATAAAGTCCATATGAATAAGATGTGTCCTTGATGGAAATCAAAAACCACCACCAACAGTCTCTGAGGATTAGCTGATGAGGACAACAACAGGGTGTCACTGGTGGGTGAGACGGAGAAACACCAAATCCAATGTGACGTCTATGTGTGTGTCAAAACCACCACCATAACATCTGAAGAGGCTTACCAGACGCAAAGGACTTGAAAAGACATACGTCTTACAAGTCACAAAAAGCTTGTTTAACCACCGAGGCTAGCAGGATGAAAACATCGGGTATCCAAAACTTCAATTAGAGGGGAGGGAGGGTCTGTCGACAGCTTCAACCATCCAGACGTATCAGCAGACCAACCGGATGTGTGATTGGAACCATGAGAGAAAGAAGACTCACATGGCGTGATATCGTTTTAAAAGGCATGCATTTATTAAAACAGTAAAAAATAAACACTCACATGGTATACGATCGTAAACAGCTTAAATGGTATCAAACGCGGTGATCATAGGAGGTCCACCCAACATGTTTCGGCTGATCAGCCTTCATCTGGGGTGTGGACCCCCCTATTTCACCGCTATTTAAAGTAGAAATGACCCCCACTGGGAGTGTCACAACCCCGGAAGTGACCAAATGATGTCACTTCCGGTTCTCAAATATGTATATATAAACTTTATGTAATGTGTTTTTTAAAACAATAATCGCGGTATATATATCACTAATCTACAACATCGGGGTCACAAGTGAGTATAAACTTAAAACTTAAAAGAATGCTGATATTGTGGCCGGACGATCCGGAAGTATTTAGAGTGAAGATCCAAGCCTCCTTCTCAGCACGGCCAGATTCCATAGGACGGAGCGTCATCTCGCTCCGCCCCCTCTAATCGGCCGGGTATTGAGGACGTGCGCAGTAGCGGAAATCATAAAGAGGAAGTCCGCCGCCGCACCAAGCCTCGTTTTGAACAGTGAATCCTGCGGGTTGGGGCACTATACTCCGCCCCCTGGTGTCACCTTGATAGCTCTTGTCGAGAGTGTGGAAATAAATCCCAGCGCTCTGGCAATGAATGGCAGGAACTGGCTCTTGGGGACTGATCTGATCCAGGGGGCATGATGGCAGCTATCGGTAGGTATATAACCATTCCGGTCGGGGGGGGTCAACACTTAGGGGGCTCTCCAGGTTGGAGACTTACTGGATTTATGAATTGGGTTCCCACTTCCCGCAAGGTATTAACGTGGAGTGGGACATCAATTCATTTATCAATCAGGCATAGTTATCATATTTGTGACTCTTCTTTCAATATGTTTTTATTCTTTATTTTCAGTCGTCTTCATTTATTTTATATTAAACCTTGTATCATTGGGAATTAATACCCTTAATATTATTTATAGTTACTCGTTACTGTGACTTTAACATCAACCTCTCACTTATTTGTGGATTTAGTTCCCATATGGCAAATGTTACCTTTTATACAGGTTTTTATTGTTGGTTTCTCCATATGCATTGTATAAGTTATGTGGGATGTCCTTCATTGGTAGTGTCACTATCTTATTAATCAGCCCCTGTTAAGGTTTGCCTTCACTCGACACTTTATTAGCATTTTTGGACTTCTGCTAAACATATTTTTTGACTCATGGCATAGGTTTTTATTATTTCCCTTTTTTACCACCTTTGCTGACACTGTCATCCATTGCCAGAGCGCTGGGATTTATTTCCGGTTTTCTCCGTCCAACCACGGCTCTCTATACAGGAAGTTCATACGATGTTGTAAATGAGAGGCTTGGCTTTGTTTTATTAATGTGAGCAGAGATGTGGGCGGACTCTGGGTGCGGCCACACTCTCGACAAGAGCTATCAAGGTGACACCAGGGGGCGGAGTATAGTGCCCCAACCCGTAGGATTCACTGTTCAAAACGAGGCTTGGTGCGGCGGCGGACTTCCTCTTTATGATTTCCGCTACTGTGCACGTCCTCAATACCCGGCCGATTAGAGGGGGCGGAGCGAGATGACGCTCCGTCCTATGGAATCTGGCCGTGCTGAGAAGGAGGCTTGGATCTTCACTCTAAATACTTCCGGATCGTCCGGCCACAATATCAGCATTCTTTTAAGTTTTAAGTTTATACTCACTTGTGACCCCGATGTTGTAGATTAGTGATATATATACCGCGATTATTGTTTTAAAAAACACATTACATAAAGTTTATATATACATATTTGAGAACCGGAAGTGACATCATTTGGTCACTTCCGGGGTTGTGACACTCCCAGTGGGGGTCATTTCTACTTTAAATAGCGGTGAAATAGGGGGGTCCACACCCCAGATGAAGGCTGATCAGCCGAAACATGTTGGGTGGACCTCCTATGATCACCGCGTTTGATACCATTTAAGCTGTTTACGATCGTATACCATGTGAGTGTTTCTTTTTTACTGTTTTAATAAATGCATGCCTTTTAAAACGATATCACGCCATGTGAGTCTTCTTTCTCTCATGGTTCCAATCACACATCCGGTTGGTCTGCTGATACGTCTGGATGGTTGAAGCTGTCGACAGACCCTCCCTCCCCTCTAATTGAAGTTTTGGATACCCGATGTTTTCATCCTGCTAGCCTCGGTGGTTAAACAAGCTTTTTGTGACTTGTAAGACGTATGTCTTTTCAAGTCCTTTGCGTCTGGTAAGCCTCTTCAGATGTTATGGTGGTGGTTTTGACACACACATAGACGTCACATTGGATTTGGTGTTTCTCCGTCTCACCCACCAGTGACACCCTGTTGTTGTCCTCATCAGCTAATCCTCAGAGACTGTTGGTGGTGGTTTTTGATTTCCATCAAGGACACATCTTATTCATATGGACTTTATTTATGGTTGATTCATATTTTGATCCTGTTTTCACTTTTTCACTGGTGTATTTCTATTATGCTTTATATGTGATTTTGTATTAGTGCAACCAATTTTTTCATTAAGTCACTTTTTCTAAACAAATTTTTTGTTTGTTTTCTGGCCATTGCAAGATGGCTCGATTCTAACATTTCAGACCCTTATCAGAGCATGCACCCCAGAAACCCAGGAAAGGGAGGGGACAAGCGAGCCCAACCCCCCCTTCTGAACCATACCAGGCCACATGCCCTCAAAATAGGGGGGGTGCTTTGGGGCAGGAGCAGCTCTACCCCCCCCAAAGCACCTCGTCCTCATGTTGATTGCCAGGGTTGTGGGGGTTTATCGGAATCGGGAAGCTCCCTTTAACAAGTGCCCCCCATGTGAATTAGTATGGGATACTATGTATCTCTAAATATTCACCAAAAGTGTGTAAAAAGTGAGTAAAGACATAAAACAAGTTTGACAAGTCCTCAAAAAAATAAAAAAAACTTCACCCAAACGGGAGGGGAGGGGGCGGAGTGGGTATCTAGTTTTGACAGGTACCTGTTCCCATTTTCGCTCAGATCGCCTAGGCAATCCAAATGGAGGTTCTCCTCCCCCTCCATGCCCACAATCTTCTGGGATTTGTCACAGGTCCCAGAAGGCTGAGGAACCATTCACAAAGCACAGTGCGGCTCACGCATACGCAGTGAGCAGCTGGCTCTGAACCCAATAGGAGTTATAGCCGGCTGCTGACAGTTAAATTGCCAAGCGCCCAAACACTGGTGAAGAAACCAGCCCGGATGAGGATAGCGCTGGACCCTTGGACAGGCAAGTGTATTAAAAGTCAGCAGCTAGTTTTTGTGGCTGCTGACTTTCAATTTTTAAAGTGATTGTAAAAGGATTGTTTTTTATTTTTTTTAAATAACAAACATGTCATACTTACCTCCACTGTGCAGCTCATTTTGCACAGAGTGGCCCTGATCCTCAACTTCTGGGGTCCCCCGGCGGCTCTTGCGGCTCCTCCTCACTTCAGCTAACCCCCTAGGAGAAGCGCTCTCCTGGGGGTTAGCTTGCGGG
The DNA here is from genome assembly GCF_042186555.1 of Aquarana catesbeiana. Taxonomy (NCBI): domain Eukaryota; kingdom Metazoa; phylum Chordata; class Amphibia; order Anura; family Ranidae; genus Aquarana; species Aquarana catesbeiana. The sequence continues at coordinate 519,828,779 of NC_133324.1, read as the reverse complement.
TGCGCTCCGGAGTCCAGCATTTGCATCCATAGACACGAATGCCGGACTCGGCCCCCCCCCGGCGCCTGCGCCATTGGATTTGATCGACAGCAGCGGGAACCAATGGCTTCGCTGCTATGAATCTATCCAATCAAGAGCCCTGTGCAGAGAAAGACAGCACTTCTCCGGCGTGGGAATTACGGGCTCAGGTAAGTAAAACGGGGGGGCTGGGGGTTGGTGACTGCCAGAAGTTTTTTCACCTTAATGAATAGGATGCATTAAGGTGAAAAAACATGAGGGTTTACAACCCCTTTAAAGAATATACAGTACGCACTTCAACTGTGCAGTTTTTTCCTTTAAATCTGCTTTAACCACTTGCCGACAGCAATACGCTGGCTCTCTCATGAAAGCGATCTGAGCAGCTAATTAGCCGCTTAGATCGCTTTCAGAGGCGGGCCTGAGAAACGATCTGACAGTGCGGCCGGCTGGTCACAGTGGCCGACAGATACCAGATCATCTCTGATCACCTCCATAGCCTTGCAGGATTGGAGGGACGTCATTTTAGGTCTAAAGCGGAAGTAAACAATATATTTTTTTTTTAAACAAAAAAGATTAACATTTTTTTTTTTTTTTAAAGGTAGAGGAGAGATTTGGGATCTTCTTGATGCCAGATCTCTCCACAAAGAGGACCTGTCATCCTTATTTTTATTACAAGGGATGTTTACATTGCTTGTAATAGGAATAAAATGACCAAAAACATTTTTTATGTGACAATGTAGAAGTAAAGCACCTCCATCCCTCCATTGTTGCACGCAGAAGCTAGCGCATACATAAGACGCACACGCATAAGTAAACGGTTTTTGAACCACACATGTAAGGTATCGCCACGAACATTAGAGCGAGAGTAATAATGCTAGTGCTAGACCTCATCTGTAACTTTAAATGGGTAGCCCGTAAAAAAAAATTGAAAGCATCGGCTATGGAGATTTTTAAGTTCCATAGTTGGTTGCCATTCCACATGCATGCGCAATTTTAAAGTGTGTTAGGTATCTATTTACTTGGCGTAACATCATCTTTCATATATTTTACAAAAAAATTAGGACATTTTTTTTTATTCATTAAAGTGTACTTTTTTCCAAAAAATTGCGTTTGAAAAACCACTGCGCAAATACCGTGTGACAAAAAAATTGCAACAATCACCATTTTATTCCCTAGGGTGTGTGTGTGTGTGTGTGTGTATATATATATATATATATATATATATATATATATATATATATATATACACACACACACAGTATCTCACCAAAGTGAGTACACCCCTCATATTTTTGTAAATATTTTAATATATCTTTTCATGTGACAACACTGAAGAAATTACACTTTGCTACAATGTAAAGTAGTGAGTGTACAGCTTGTATAACAGTGTAAATTTTCTGTCCCCTCAAAATAACTCACACAGCCATTAATGTCTAAACCACTGGCAACAAAAGTGAGTACACCCCTAAGTGAAAATGTCCAAATTGAGCCCAAAGTGTCTGTATTTTGTGTGCCCACCATTATTTTCCAGCACTGCCTTAACCCTCTTGGGCATGGAGTTCACCAGAGCTTCACATGTTGCTACTGGAGTCCTCTTCCACTCCTCTATGACGACATCACAGAGCTGGTGGATGTTAAGGACCTTGCGCTCCTCCACCTTCCGTTTGAGGATGCCCCACAGATACTCAATAGGGTTTAGTTCTGGAGACATGCTTGGCCAGTCCATCACCTTTACCCTCAGCTTCTTTAGCAAGGCAGTGGTCATCTTGGAGGTGTGTTTGGGGTCGTTATCATGTTGGAATACTGCCCTGCGGTCCAGTCTCCGTATGTCTCAGTCTCAGTCTCAGTATGTCACAGTACGTGTTGGAATTCATGGTTCCCTCAATGAACTGTAGCTCCCCAGTGCCAGCAGCACTCATGCAGCCCCAGACCATGACACTCCCACCACCATGCTTGACTGTAGGCAAGACACACTTGTCTTTGTACTCCTCACCTGGCTCCCGACACACACGCTTGACACCATCTGAACCAAATAGGTTTATCCTGGTCTCATCAGACCACAGGACATGGTTCCAGTACTCCATGTCCTTAGTCTGCTTGTCTTCAGCAAACTGTTTGCAGGCTTTCTTGTGCAACATCTTTAGAAGAGGCTTCCTTCTGGGACAGCCATGCAGACCAATTTGATGCAGTGTGCGGCATATGGTCTGAGCTCTGACAGGCTGACCCCCCACCCCTTCAACCTTTGCAGCAATGCTGGCAGCACTCATAAATCTATTTCCCAAAGACAACCTCTGGATATGACGCTGAGCACATGCACTCAGCTTCTTTGGTCGACCATGGTGAGGCCTGTTCTGAGTGGAACCTGTCCTGTTAAACCGCTGTATGGTCTTGGCCACCGTTCTGCAGCTCAGTTTCAGGTTCTTGGCAATCTTCTTATAGCCTAGGCCATCTTTATGTAGAGCAACAGTTCTTTTTTCCAGATTCTCAGAGTTCTTTGCCATGAGGTGCCATGTTGAACTTTCAGTGACCAGTATGAGAGAGTGAGAGCGATAACACCAAAGTTAACACACCTGCTCCCCATTCACACCTGAGACCTTGCAAACACTAATGAGTCACATGACACCGGGGAGGGAAAATGGCATAATTGGGCCCAATTTGGACATTCTCACTTAGGGCTTAGGGGTGTACTCACTTTTGTTGCCAGTGGTTTAGACATTAAAGTGATTGTTAACCCATCTATACAGTCTATGCCAGCCCCTCTATTAGAGGCTGCCATAGAACACTATGTCGTTCGTTTTCAAAAACGAGTGCTGTAAATACTTTGGGCTGTCTTCAGGCTGGTCACATCACTTGCGGCCGCTTTCCAGCTCCAATACTATGCTTCTGAGGGAGGGACCGCGAGCTCTCTCTGATGTCAGCCGGGGTGATCACATGGCCGCTTGTCTCTCTGCAGAAGCCATGTATCGTAGCTGTAAAGCATCCGCAAGTCACGTGACCGGCCTGTAGACAGCTCAAATTAGGTTTTTTTAGTGCTCGTTTTTTAAAACAAGACATAGTGTGCTATGCGAACCTCTAATAGAGAGGGTGGCAGTGAAAATTTTGGAAATTTAGTTTACAAGAATAGCGGGGGGGCGTGGCCAGGCTGGAGACAGACACAGAGGGGATGACAGACAGGAAGGAGGGGGGTGAGAGGAGAGCGGAGCAGGCAGCCTATCACAGAGGGAGGCACTTTGACCACTGTGATCAGGGCGGAGCAGCCCTGGTTATCGTGGTCTGTTTAGAGAGGGCGTACAGGAAGGGGTAGGTTTAGGTTTTTCTTTTTTTAACAGTTTAGAGGGGGGCGGATTACACAGCACAAGCGCTGTGTAATATTGTAATATGCATATATATATATATATTTTTTGTTGGGTTAACAAACACTTTAATGGCTGGGTGTTGAGTTATTTTGAGGGGACAGCAAAAATACACTGTTATAGCTATGCACTCACTACTTTACATTGTAGCAAAGTGTTTGTAATAAAAACATTGTTGCCATTCTGAAGCTTCCCTCTAACCACTTTGCATATTATTTTATATATATATACTGTGATTCTGTACTTGCCAAATATGCTGCAGAAATCTCCCTCCACTAAGTCTGACTGCATCCATTTTAACTGTGTTCACTTCCTGGATTTACACAAACACACAGAGGCACGCCTCCAGCTCTGCAGCTCTCATAGGCCCTCTTATGACTCATCCCCCCTCCCTTCCTGGCAAACTCTCATGAGAGTAAAAGAGAGAGCTGTGAATGAGGTCATAAGCCTAGGCTTTTTACCAGATAAGAAACAGGAAGTGGACTGTATTAGGTATTTACTGGCAGAAAACAAAATATGTTTTACTATCCAAAGTTAAAACAACAAGGGCAGAAGATATAACAGATGGAAAGATGAAAAAATGACTGAAGGTCTGCTTTAAAGTGTTACTAAACCCACAACAGTAAAATCATTCTATATATGCAGTAAAGCATGCTTGTTATACTTAAGGATGAGCTCCGGCGTGTTCGCACAGCCCACGTGCAGAGCCCGCCAGGACGTCGGCACTGCGCTGCGCTAATCACAGGCAGTGAGACATTTCCCGATCTCTGCAGCCGCGCATCGGGACAATGTCTCACTGCCTGTGATTAGCGCAGCGCAGTGCCGACTTCCTGGAGGGCTCTGCACATGGGCTGTGCGAACACGCCGGAGCTCATCCTTAAGTATACTCACCGTAGAACCTAAGGGGTTAATCCTCTGCATTATGTAAAAAGGCTGTTTGATCCTGTATCCTCCTCTTCTTCCACTGAATCCAAAACAGGTCCAGATAAGACAGTCTATGGATTTAGGCTGCACATGCTCAGTTTGGTGTGTATTGCTAGAGTTTATTTTTTCTTGGAAGGGTGTATGTGATCAGCACAGGGCCAATCAGCACTGTCCAGACAGAGGGTCAGGGACAGCTGATTGCTAGGACAGCTCAATGCAGTATGAAAGCTCCCCCTACAAGCTTTAACCAGCCACTGATAAAAGTCACAACACTGCTATATACTGCTAATGAGAAAAGGTATTTAGCAGTTTATATTTACTAAAATAGTCGCATTTCCATGTTCTGTGTACTGTGGGAGACCAGATTTATTGAATGCAGGCTCCTGGGTTTAGCAACACTAAAGCCTACACACGATCAGATTATTGGACAAATTTTCGGACGACAGAATTCAATATCAGAAGTGACGTAATGTGTTGAATTTTTTTTATGTGTTCTTTCCTTTCTGAGCATGCCTAGTCTTGCTCTTCAGATTTTTTTTTTTTGGCAGAAAACCCTACTAATGAAAAGAAAATCAGACGTTGTGGTCACATCAGAAAAAAAAAATTTGGAGCCTGCACATCCAGTTTTTGTCTGATGAAAATTCGTAATTGACTGTCAAAAGCAGCATACCAACAATCAGAAAATTGGACAAATTTAATTTCAGATTTTCTGACCGTGTGTACAGGCCTTAAGTCTCACAGTAAAGAGTGCTAGTGACTTTCTACAGCATTTATGGTATTGCAAGCCAGACACCTATGCCAGGCCCTCGACTGTGACAGCATCAGCTTGCTCAGGGAAACACTCTCTCTGCTGACAGCTGGACAGATCAGGGGCAGCAGCAGACTGAATAATCACTCTTCTTATTTTGTTCTTCTCACCTGTTAGCACATGCACTTTCAGAAGAGTTGTATTTCTACTGCTGGCCTCCCTATTCTGGTCTGGTGCAGTGCTGTTAAAAAGGGCATTACAGCAGGCTGATTTCAACACAAATTCTGATACTTGACTAATTGCATCCATAGAAAATCTGTACTTAGAGAGTATGGAGGTGGTTATTAATTCCTCCTCAGAAGAAAATGCTAGTTATCTGGCTGCCGCAGTCATTTATGACTTCATTACTTTGAGTCACTGACCTAGAACACATAGAACTTTCCGAATCTGTATCAGGTCAATCATTTATAAAATACTGAAACCAGAGACAGCTAGATTTTTCAGGTCAGTAATCCTGCAGTCTTTGCACTTCTCTCTGTACAGGTTTTCTTAAAAAATCATTACTTTTTTTTTTATATTTTCTGATTTTAATTGAACTACGTAACTAGAGCTATCAGTCACCTTTTAGAAAATAAAAGGGATCCCCCTTGTGGTCAGAATTTTAAACACCTCTAACATAAATATGTATGTAGTATGTATGCCCAAATCATGGGCCCCAATTTACTAAAGTGTAAGGTGTAATTGAAACATCCATTCATGTGTTGTGAAATTAGATAAAAATGTAGCCCATCCGAATGTCAGTTTAAAAGGAATACTTCTTTTTACTTGCATATTAGGTCCTTAGTATGAATACAAATTACAAACTGTGCTATGGCCCCTGCTCGGTCTTATTGTAGCATTTCTGAACCAGTAAGGAAAATGGCGACGTGGGAAGGTTATTTACAAGTCAGTTTTCCATCAGAGTTTGCAGTACTAGTATAGAGTACTCTACTGTTTGTGGGGGCAGGGTGAACTAGATTATAATAGGGTAGACAAGTCAGCCCCTATTGGTGAGTGGAATGGTGAAAGATGGGGAGAGGGCTATGGCAGGTGATATGAAGGTTCCTACGTTACAAACAACCATTGGAAATGGTACTATTTGTACTAAAATAAAAAATATGCAATATAAGTGTGCAAAATGTGACAATGAATTAAAGTGTTTGTTCCCCAATGCCAGAAGCCTGCCAAGCAAAATAGGCGAGTTGGAAGCTCTGGTGCAAGAGGAGAACTATGAATTAGTATTGCTGAATCTTGGCTTCATTCTTCTCATGAATGGGCTATTAATATTCCTGGCTATGCTTTCTTTCGGGAAAGACAGGGTAAAACAGAGAGGTGGTGCCTGTCTCTGTGAGAAGTGATCTCAAAGCGAGTGTGATGAAACCAAAATAAAAAAGGGGAGTGTGAATAGGACCCAAGATGTCCTTACCTTCAGTGAAGGAAAAGGAACAAACTGGGGTTTAACCTGATATAACTTTATTAGAACAATTAGTAGAAAAACATTTTAATCATTGAAAGGAAAGCATAAACAATAGGAGATTGCACATGGTAAAAACTGACAACGTTGTCACTTAAAAATGCATGCCCATGAGCTCAGCCATATCCCAGTCATCCACACGTGTCAATCATCTCAAATCACTAAGTGTGACTTAATAAATAATGCTTACATGTGTTTAGGCGAGGTGAGTTCCGGGAAACCTTGGTAGCACAAGTCAGTACCCATATTGTGCTTAACCATGTACCTCCAGACTCCCTATATGCCTATAGAGCTGAGGCATTAAGTCTTTACAATGTTGAAAAAAGCATTGGTCATCGCAGACAAATAAATGCAATTCTGGCTAGAAAGTATCCCTGATAGTGAACAGGACAGGTTTGATTTCTGGATGTAGCACTGTCAATCATAGAGATAATATATACAAAAAAAAAATGCAGCACGCTGTTATGTAAGCATGCGATTTGAGTCAAGGAGAAACAATAGATCCACAACAAGCCTGTTAGTCATTCAGCACCATGTTTCCATGAAACATTAAAGATAGCACCGCATATAGTTTGAATAGGAAAATATAGTCAGCTGAGTCAAAACACAGAGCCTCCAAAAAAAAAAAAAAAAATTTTAAATGTTCAGGCTGTGATTGCTTGCTGGATATGCCAGTTGAAAAGAGTCTCACTGTTTAGACGATATTAGATTGGTCCTCAATTGCAGCGACAAGGTGGTGAATCCAGAGTCCTTTGCAGGGGTCTACAGGTGTGCAGGATGCGAATCTCTGTATTCCTAGTCCTGGTGACACACACAGGATGTTATCCACTCAAAACCAGCATGGGGCCGCCTGGCCATTTACTTCCAGTTTTCGGTTGTTTGTGGATTTAATAGATGTGATTAAAAGCATATAATGTCAACTTGTGAATGGCGATTTTACCTTATACATCAATGATTATATACTATGAACTTTAGGCATTTTTAAGTAACAACGTTGTCAGTTTTTACCTTATGCAATCTCCTATTGTTTATGCTTTCCTTTCAATGATTAAAATGTTTTTCTACAAATTGAATTCAGGTTAAACCGCAGTTTGTTCCTTTTCCTTCACTAAAGGTAAGGACACCTTGGGTCCTATTCCCACTCACCTGACAAGGAACACCACCCTATTAGGTAAGCCGGTAACCTGTTACCTGAATTGACCAACGATACTGGTCATCAGGACCCCACCCATTGCGTTTTTTACTATGGAAAGTGTGATGAGTCTGAAGCATTATGGGTGGAGATGTACATGGGTATGTGTACTACAAAGGTTATCATTGGCGTTTGTTATAGAAATCCCAGTGTTAATGAGGAGGCGGAGACTCAACTGCTTGCACAGATAGAAAGGGCTGCAACAGTGATGGGGGATTTTAACTACTTGGACAGGAGGAAACGCACTGCTGGAACGTGTAAAGGGCAAAAATGTAGAGACCTATTACAAGACATTTTTTTTTCCCACAAAAATGTTTTTATTTTTACTTTGAAAAGATTCATACGAAATACAGAAAGTACATTTCAGAACATACAAAAGTTAGTGAATAACCTAACATTTAGTGCCCCTTTACGTGCCCTCCTTAGTTGGTCTAGTGGGGAACTAGCCCTTTGATTTCTAGTGGTTGTGGCAGGGTTTTTTCTTTCCCAAGTTGGGCGATGATGCCGCAATGCTCTGTAGCTTATTGGTGATAGTACTATGCAGTGAGGGCCAGTAAGGGAGCATAAGGCAGCATCTGGTCGTACTATTAGTCTTTAGTAGGGGGTGGATAGCGTCCGACTCTAGGTCATCTCTCCATCCCAGCTCTATCCTAGAAGAGAATCAATGTAGAAAGGGGGGTAGGGGAAGAAAGAACAGAAGAAAGGACAGAGTAGAAAGGTGGGTAAGGAGTGGGGAGGGGGTCGAGGGAGGTGCACCTTCAGGGGATGTGCAGACCACCCGGAGGTTATGTGGAGAGGGGGTGGGAACAGCCACCAGCTACCCTCTCCAGGTGTCCCCGGGCATAGCATATAGTGTGCAGGGTCTATTGCCCTTTGGGTCCGTATCACCGGAGGGGCATGGACCCCAGGCACAAAAGTCAAGGGTTTTCCTGTGACAGTATTTGGTATTGTTGTGAGTTCCAATATTCAAACCAGGGAGCCCATGTAGTCGAAAAATGCGTCATTCTGTCTTGTGAGGCGTGGATCAGCTCCTCTATCGCTGCTATTTGGTTGATTCGGAGTGTCTACTCCTTCATAGAAGGGAGTCATTTGGACTTCCAATGGACTGGTAAGCATAGCCTAGCGGCATTGATCATATGCATGGCCACTGATTTGTAGTATCTTTTATGGGGAATTTTGGAGAGGTGTAAGAGGTACCGTGCTGGTGTGAACTCCAGGGGGAGCGAGGTTATCTCAGTTATTACTGCGTGGACCCTTTTCCAATACGGCTGGATCATTGGGCATGTCCACCATATATGGAGAAGGGTCCTTGGGTCTTGCTCACATCTCCAACATCGGTCAGAGACCGTAGGGATACACTTGTGGAGTATTTCTGGCGTTCTATACCATTTCATCTTAATCTTATACCCGTTTTCCTGTGTGTGTACGTTGAGTGGATATAGAGATGAATTTGGTCCCAACTGGTGTCCTCTATCTCCCTATCCAGTGCGGTTTCCCAATAAGCGTGTTCTGAGTGCAGGGAGGTATAGGATTCCCCGAACATTGTGGCGTAGAGCACTGAAACCAAGTGACTCTGGGGGGAGGGGCCGGTACACAGTGCTTCTAATGCCCTGTACACACGGTCGGATTTGCCGACGGAAAATGTGTGATAGGACCTTGTTGTTGGAAATTCTGACCGTGTGTGGGCTCCATCACACATTTTACATCGTAATTTCCGACACACAAAGTTTGAGAGCCTGCTATAAAATTTTCCGACAACAAAATCCGTTGTCGGAAATTCTGATCGTGTGTACACAAATCCAACGCACAAAGTGCCACGCATGCTCAGAATAAATTAAGGAACGAAAGCTATTGGCTACTGCCCCGTTTATAGTCCCGACGTACGTGTTTTACGTCACCGTGTTCAGAACGATCGGATTTTCCGACAACTTTGTGTGAACGTGTGTATGCAAGACAAGTTTGAGCCAACATCCGTCGGAAAAAATCCATGGATTTTGTTGTCGGAATGTCCGATCAATGTGTGACCATGTGTACGGGGCATTAGACTGTTGGATTTTTTCCAAAGCTGTCCCTGTTTGTGTGGTTGTCAAGAAAATGTTGTATTTGAATATAGGCCCAGAAGGGAAAAGGGTGTGTTTGAGTGGCTGCTGGTATGTGTTTGTGCGCAAGCCAAGCCAAGGAGCTAGACACAGATCAGTCCCTGCAATCAGCTGTTCTAGCAATACCCAGCCCTTGTTTCGTCTGTGAAACCTCCAGTCTACCACTCGGGTCAGGTGTACTGACCAGCAGTATCTCTGCAGGTTCGGGAGGCCTATCCCGCCTCTTGTTTTTGGCAGAACCAATTTTGCCCATCCAATACGCGCCGTCTTGGTTCCCCAGAAAAAGGCCCTACACATCCTCATGTAGGTAGCAAAAAAAGAGGGTGGCAAATGGATCGGGACAGTTTGGAGTTTATGTAGTAAACGAGGGAGTACTGTCATTTTGAGAATCGCAGTCCGACCAAACCATGATATGGTGGGGGCGTCCCACCTATTGAGATCTTGCTGTATAGATTTTTAATTCTGCTAGGAAGTTTTTTCGTATAAATCTTTGAGCTTACCAGGGAGTTGAATACCTAGATAGGTGAGGGCCTCTGCCTTCCAACGAAACGGGAAGTTATTCTGACAGAGTTGAACTACAGTAGGGGGCAGTGATATGTTTAGCTCAAAGGATTTAGAATAGTTAATCTTTAGGTTCGAGATAGTCTTGAATTTTTCTAGAATTGGCATTAGATTGGGAAGGGACGTTAACAGGGACAAGAGGAAGAGTAGGATATCATCTGCAAAGGCGGCAATCTTATATTCCCGTGGTGTACTCCTATGCTTTAGATGTTCGGGTTTGCTCGAATGCAGCGGAGAAGTTCCAGAGCGAGGATATATAGTATAGGGGAGAGAGGGCACCCCTGTTTGGTCCCATTCTGGATGAGGAAGGCTTCCGACAGGTGGCCATTAACCCTAATGACTTTAGCTCTGGGATTCGTGTATAGTGCCCTGATAAAGGCCCGCATACAGTGACCCAGCCCCAGGTTCTCCAGGACTGCATCCATGTAGTCCCAGGCCACCCTGTCGAACGCCTTCTCCGCATCCATGGCCAAAAAACAGCCCTTCCGTTGGGTAGTGGTGAGCCAGTGGTGTAAATTGAGGGCCTTAATGGTGTTGTCCCTGGCTTCTCTCCCAGGGACAAAACCGACCTGGTCCAGAACCACCCATGCAGGTACATGGTAGGTCAGTTGGTTGGCCGGGATCTTGGCAAACAATTTGACATCTGTATTTAAAAGGGAAATGGGTCGGTAATTGGCTACGCCAGTGGGATATTTGTTTTCTTTAGGAATTACCGCGATATATGCCTCTAGGAGGCTTCCTGACTTACAAAAGGGAGAGGGAGAGGGCATTGAAGGCCTTGAGAAATCGTGGCACTTGGAGATCGGCGAAGCTTTTATAGTCTTATAGACTTTTGTCAGGCTTCGTGGCCTCCCCCCACTCCTCCGCCAAGAGCGGGGCTTCCAGGGCTTCTCTATCCTCAGTTGAAAGTGCCTGTGGGCTATATGCTGTTAAGAACTCCCACATGGCATTCACGCAAACGTTCTCCTCTACCGATCTGCATTCATGCGTTTGGAGATCGTAAAGTTTGCTGTAAAATAATTGAAATTGCTTAGCGATCTCCTCTTTATTGGAGTTGATAGCCCCATCTCTACCTTTTGATATGGTGTACTGTAGTTGTAAGTGTTTGTTTCTGTGTGGCCCTCGCTAGGAGCCTCCCTGGTTTATTGCCTTGTTAACAGAATAACTTCTGTGAAAAGAGTTGCCGTACGTGCTCTTTTAAAGAGCTCCTCACAAAGGAGCGCTCTAGTGTCAGCTAATGTCATGTACACACGAGCGGAATGTCCGATAGAAAAAGTCCGACAGGAGCTTTTCATCGTATATTCCGATCGTGTGTATGAACCATTGGACTTTTTACGTCGGAAATTCTGACGGACCTAGAAAGAGAACATGTTCTAAATTTTTCCGACGGTACCAATTCTTATCGGGAAAACCGCTCGTCTGTATGCTGTTCCGACGTACCAAAAACGGCGCATGCTCTGAAGCAAATACGAGACGGAAGCTATTGGCTACTGAACTTCCGTTTTCTAGTCCCAACATACGTGTTGTACGTCACCGCATTCTGGACGGTCAGAATTTGGTGTGACCGTGTGTATGCAAGACAGCTTGAGCGGAATTCCGTTGGAACTTCGTCGGAAAAACCTTCAGAGTTTATTCAGACGCGAAAACCGGTCATGTGTACAGGGCATAAGTCTTTCGCCACCTTCCTTGCCAGTGAGCATTTATGCTCTGCTTCCAGTAAGGCTAATTTGTCAGATAAGCTTTTAATATTAGCTTGGTGTTCTCTTTTCTTCCTGGCCGCGATGGAAAGCAGGTTCCCCTCGTACCACGCATTTGTGCGCTTCCCATTGAGTCATGGGAGACACATCTGGTGTATTGTTATGTCGAAAGTAGTGCCTAATGGTTTGTGTTATGTCAGCGAGGTCTCTAGGTTCGGGCAGTAGGGTGGCATCTAACCTCCATATTTTGGTGGAGTTTTCCCTCGGTGGGAATTGTAAGGTCAGTGTGATCGGTGGTGGTCAGAGAGTACCATATTCTCTATAGTCGCATCATGGAGGTATGTCAGGTCAGCTTGGTGAATGAAGAGGTAGTCTAACCTCGACTATCGATTATGTGGGGATGAGAAAAATGTACAGTCCTTCTCCCGTGGGTTTATGGTTCGCCAGGTGTCGTGGAGCGTGAGAGAGGTTAAGTGCAGCTTTACTTGGCGTAAGGCAAAGAACGGAAGTGAGGATGCGCCATTTGAGGTATCAAGAAGTGGATCCATGGGTATGTTAAAGTCCCCACCCAGTATAGGAAGGCCCGTCTGAAATAGTGTTAGTTAGTAAGAGGAGCTCCTTTAGGAAGATCACTTGGCCAGAGTTGGGGCAGTATATGTTAGCCAGGGTAACTGTTCTATTTTTCCAGATCCCCTTCAGGAAGAGGAAGCTACCCTCTGGATCAAGGACTTGGTCCGTGAGGTGGAATACAAATGATTTCGTGAGCAGGTCTGCGATTTTTATCGTGACTAACATTGTTGGCGGACATATCGGACACTTCTGACACCATTTTGGGACCATTCACATACAGCGATCAATGCTATACAAATGCTTTGATTACTGTAAAAATGTCACTGGCAGGGAAGGGGTAACACTAGGGGGCAATCAAGGGGTTAATTGTGTTAGCTAGGGAGTGATTCTAACTGTAGGGGGAGGGGACTCACAAGGGGAGGAGACCAATCAGTGTTTCTCTGTACTGGGAACACATGATCGGTCTCTCACCTGACAGAACGTGGATCTGTGTGTTTACACACACAGATCCACGGTCCTGCTCTGTTAACGTGCAATCGTAGGTGCGCGGCAGACATTGCGGCCACTGGGCACGCGCATCGGCTCCCGAGTGTCGCGGTGGGGGCGCGCGTCCCCCCCCCAGACGGCCAGGGAGCACAGGACGTCATATGACGCCAGCCCAGGATGGGAGATCCTTCCTGCAGAAGTCATATGATAATGAGCGGGATGGGAAGTGTTTTTTTTTCACTGCTGTTTTTTAAATTCTTTGCTAAAAAAACAAAACTGACAATTCTGGGTGTAGGGCGTGCACAAGTGCCACCGGCGACCAGCTCCTGTTGTGATCACACACAGCAGGAGCCCAGCAGTGGGTACTGCAGACTCTATATAAACAAAAAAGTTAGTGCTACTACCCATACATCACATAGAAAACAGAGCTCCCGATTGTACAGTACACAGGCAGAACATGCAATGGAACATCGCAGTTTGTCTCAATTACAACTAAGCGTGTCTGATCCCTATAACCTGGGATCCATCCCTTCTGTGCATGTTTTAGAAATAAATATACTTTTATGCTTTGATTGAATAAAAACAAATTTATGGATTTACGCTACGAGTATCAATCTTTTCCATCCATCCTTATGTGAATGCACCATATGATCCAACCCACTGTGGAGGAGGCAACTTCATTTGCACCAGGACCTAAGACAACTCTGCTTGAATGCGCTTTACCCCTGCAGGGGTGTATCTTTCCGGTGAGTGTGGAACGGAGAGGGGAGCACGAGTGGAATTCACCTATTTTGCACTTAAGCTGTTTTTGATCCAGGCACAAGTCACTTTGGAACTTACGTCACAGAGACACCATTTTTGTCGCTTTTGGACTGTGAATTACTTGCACCAGAGCATATATATTTTTACCACATGAATTTATTTCAGCTTGATTATTGAAATTATTTGATGGTCACTTTTTGCACTATGCACATCACTTTTTTAAATGAATATTTGCATTTGATTATTTTTATCAATCTATTTCACATTGAGTATACAAAGGCATTTAATAGGTGAGGCACTATACATCTTTTTATTACATCAATTAGCAGCCATCTTTCCATATTACATACTACCAACTCCACCTAGTGGAGTTTTTGGGGTAGGCAGCAGCCATATTTATTTATTTATAACGTATGTTTTTCATCCTTTGTATCTCAGGGCTGCTGATTTCAAAAATCACTTTCGGTCTACATGTGGTCACTAAAACAACTGCACATCTTATACTATTCTGCACCAGCTTCCTGACCATGGTGGAGAATGCTTGTGCAATGTGTGTCAATACTGAAGCCTCCATCAGGGGCCCAATGTGACAGGGTGGCAAACTCAAGATCCCAAAAGGGGGGGCAGTTGTAACTAACAGCAAGTGCCTGAACAAGGACCCGCGAGGCAGTATTATCTTAGCAAAAACTGTATATTGAAAAAAGATTTAAATCAGCCTTTGAAATTACATTAATATGTTAAATATTGCATGGGATTTTTTTTCAACTTTAAATTGTTCTTTATTCAATTTTTTTTTCCCAATACAAAATTCAGAACCAGTGCAATCGTTACAATCATCATAAAAGCAGGGAGAGAAAAAATAAGAATTTTGTCAATTATATTTTCCTACTCCGATGTTGCAAAACATTACAATACTCATTACCCCCCTCCCTCTCTCCCTTCCCCATGTCAGGGAAGGTTCCATCCGCTGATGACAGTGCCTGATATTTGGCGTGCAGTACTGGCGTCCACCAGCAGGTGGTTCCTGGCAGTTTGGGGCCGACATCATCTCCTGCAATCAGGCATCACCTGAGTCTGATTGAGATGTGTATAAATACCCGGCAGACACACTTATGCCTGGCCTTGGTATCTTTCCTTGTTCTCTGATCCTGAGCTCTGTACCTGTACCTGATCCTGACCGTTTCCTTTACCCTGAGCCTTGTACCTGTACCCATCCCTCCTGTGATCCATCCATCCCTCCTGTGATCCATCCATCCTCTCCTTGTCCTGTTTGTTTTCCCTTTCCCCAGCTGCTGACCTCCCGTTGATGACCCTGGCCTGGCACTGTTTATGATTCTGGTATTCCCTATTACTTGTATATATTTGTCTGTTACTATTATTATTTGTGGGTTTCTGTTTGGTATTGGTTGTTGTGCACCAAGTGATATTGGAGGTGGTTGTATTTATATTTATTCACTTATCTTTAATAATTCATATATTTCACCTTACCTGCGTTTGTTCCTCTGTCCACACAGCTCTGGTCACACCTGATACTTGACAGAATACCAAGGCCATTGCTGACCAGAAGTGGCTGCACAGAGGAACCATCCCGGTTCTGTTTACTTCTGTGAGATGAATTTGGATGTTATTAATTACTATGCTCTGCTGGCGTCAGAGAGTGGTGAATATCTCCGCCAGACACTGAAGGAGTGGACTAGTGACCAGCTGTTTGAAATCATGTGTTTAGCTCACCCCCTGGTGGATCAGGGTTGTTAGCCGTTTGGGGATGTGCAGCCTTTAATTCAAATATGTACAGAGCTGGCCCTGCCCAGTATTGCCAAAGGCCATGATGACTTTTCTCCACCTTTTAGTGTTAATCAGGTCATATCTTTTAGTATGGCTTTTGGAAGATGACTCCACTTTTGAACATTACCTAGCTTGTTCCAAACGTGATAAAAAGAGTGTGTTGATTCGGTACAGTCCCTTGTCAGACAGGCAGAATGTAAACTGCAGTTTGTCCAACCAGTTCTCCAAGAATGGTCTAATATCTTGCAATCAACCTCAGCCAGCCACAACAAGCCATCTCTGTTACCAGACACCTGCCTGCCCCAAGAGTCTTTTCCTCCATCAGCCATGGCAACCTCAGTTTCAGCCCAATATACTCTACTTCCCACCAAATATCAATACCCTGTTTCTTCCTGCTGCACCTATCCTGCCTTTAATCCACTTGCCTCTTTCCTGCAGCCTACAATCTCTCAAGAACTTCCACCAGCTACTGTTACCTCTTCCCTGCCATATTCCAACCCTCCTCTCCAGTCTGCTTCATCCCCTACCTACAGTCCTGCAGTTACCAACAGGACTTCAGTAGCTAAACCTAAAAAGAGACAGAAGTTCTTTCCTACCCGTTTGATCCTGCCAGTAACCCAACCTGCCTCCATACCAGCTAATCCACGCCAGCCTGATGTTCCAGAGCCCGCTTTCCAGTCTGATGTCCCGGTGGCCGCCTTCCAGTCTGATGTCCCAGTGCAGATGTTCCAGTCTGAAGTTCCGGTGCCTGTGTCCCCGCTTGAAGTTCCGGTGCCTCCGCCTGGAGATCCAGTGCCTCCGCCTGGAGATCCAGTGTCCCAGCCTGATGTGCCTCTGTCTGCTGCCCTGGCCCGATGTGCCACTGTCTGCTGCCCTGGCCCGATGACCCGGAGCCTGCTGCCCGGCCTGATGTGCCCCTGTCTGCTGCCCAGCCTGATGTGCCTGTGCTTGCTGCTGAGCTTGTTATGTCTACACCTGCTGCCCAGCTTGAGCTGCCGGTCGCCTGGTTTGATACTTTGGACTGTCTTCATACCCAGCTTAGTGTGACTCTGCCCGCTGCCCAGCTTGATGCCATGGACTTGTCCCAGCAGCAACTAGTTGGAGCGTCCAGAGGCCGCTCCTTTGAGGGGGGGGGTACTGTCAGGGAAGGTTCCATCCGCTGATGACACTGCCTGATATTGGGCGTGCAGCACTGTGGTCCACCAGCAGGTGTCTCCTGGCAGTCTGGAACTGCCAGGGGAGCTTTCCCCTGTTGGTAGTATTTATGTGATCTTTGGGCCACAGTACTGGCATCCACCAGCAGGTGGTTCCTGGCAGTGTGGGGCCGACATCATCTCCTGCAATCAGGCATCACCCGAGGCTGATTGAGATGTGTATAAAATACCCGGCAGACACACTTATGCCTTGGCCTTGGTATCTTTCCTTGTGCCCTGATCCTGAACCTGAGAAGCTCTGTACCTGATCCTGACCCTGTCTGTTACCTGTACCTGTCCCTCCTGTGATCCATCCATCCTCTCCTTGTCCTGTTTGTTTTCCCTTTCCCCAGCTGCTGACCTCCCGTTGACGATCCTGGCCTGGCCCTGTTTATGATTCTGGTATTCCCTATTACTTGTACATATTTGTCTGTTACTATTATTATTTGTGGGTTTCTGTTTGGTATTGGTTGTTGTGCACTGAGTGATATTGGAGGTGGTTGTATTTATATTTATCATATATTTTCATCTTACCTGTGTTTGTTCCTCAGTTGCTGTCCACACAGCTCTGGTCACACCTGATACTTGACACCCCACATCCCCCCCCCAATTAATCTCTCTCTCTCTCTATATATATATATATATATATATATATATATATATATATATATATCTCTCTCTCTATATACACACACACACTATATATATATATATATATATATATATATATATATATATATATATATATATACACACACACACACACACACACACACACACACACACACACATACATTTATTAACTATTTCACTCTATGTTTCTTTCGATTCCCATAAGTTCTTTATCTAGCATTTGAAGTGGATAAATAAGGACATATCTATACTAAGTTATCTAATGTATAAGTTCTAATTTTCAACACTCTACTTTAGGTGGATCTCCAGTCTTACTAACTCCTCACCCCTCTAAGAAGGGGGTCCCATTTTTTCCAACCAGGGCCACATCCACATCTTCTCAAATTCCTTAAGACTTCCTCTTTTTATGTAGATTGCTTCTATCTATCTCATCGCAATAATTTTTCTGGCTTGTAATAAGCATATTAATATTACTACTGTAATACTCTTCCTCTCCTCAAGTCCCTTCCTATATCCCAATATGCATAGCCCGACCTCCATCTCCAAAGTTATCCCATAAACCTCCCCCAAAGTATTAAGAACCCCCTCCCAATATCGGAACAACTTTGGGCATCTCCATACCATATGGATGAGATCTCCAGTCTCCTGGCATCTAGGACATTTGTCATCTGTTCTTCTCTCATACTTATATAGCCTTTTAGGAGTGTGGTAAGCTCTATATATCAGCATCAAATGGGATACTGTCAGCGAGGGCGAGACTGAAACCATCGGTCCCATCTTCAAAATCCTCCTCCACTGCTCCTTTGATATTTCCCCTATGTCCGTTTCCCATCTTTCTTTATCCTTACGGCGATCCAGTCCAGTAATAGCTCCTTTACATAGTTGTCCATATAGCTCCGAGATAAGACCCTTAGTTGTACCCGCCTGAAGTATATTTCGGAAAATAGGGGTTTTATTCCATTCTACTACTTGTGTCCTAAACTGAATTTCTAGGGCGTGCCAAATCTGTAAGTATCTTAAGAATGTATGTTGTGGTATATTAAATTCCATCCTCAAGTCCAAGAAACTTTTCAGATTACTACCATTGTACAACTGTATCAGCCTATTTAATATCCTGTGCTTCACAATCTTTAACCTTTCCTATCAGGAGCACTTCCTGCAGGTTACTGCTATTCCATAGGATTTTAGTGATTGGATTTACTTTAAGATTCCATGAATGCCCAGGGAGCATTAAACAGGTCTGTAGTGAATACAGGCATTACGACAATATCTGAATCTTTTAAAATATATTTAACATAGTTTTTTCAGTAAAACACATCACAGATCATTTAAAAAACAAACAAAAATTCTTTATTACAAAATGATAGAAAACAGATGTTATTGTGTACACAATTTATACTTCTTTTGGTTAATTTGCAAAATACTGTTTCCTAAAGTATTCTGTGCTATACATCCAAAGGGTGTCTATCATGAGTAAGAACGCATTATTTTTAATAATGTGCTAAAATACACCACACATGTCCGGCACATCCATTGCTCAATGCCTTTTACTAAGGATACAAATTAATGTAAAACGAACAGAGTACACTATGCTACAAACTTTTGTTTTTGCCAGGCAATATAAAGAGTAACAATAGTATCCAATGAGCATTGACTACTGGGAACCAAACAGGTTCCAGGCCCGGTTCACACTGATGCAACATGCTCTCAGACTTTGCAGGACTTGACGCATCAGAAGTCGCACCCCATTCAGTGAAAAGTAACCGTTCTAAGCGGTGAGACTTGAGTCCCTCCAACTTAGAAAAAGGCTCCTGCACTACTTTTGGTTCGACTTCGCTACAACTTGCATTGATTTCTGTTAAAGAAGTTGCATGCATTTTGTGCCAAAGTCACATGACTTTGAAGCCGTGGCAGTGTGAACCGGGGCGTAATTCAGTTGCAGTCAGATCAGCAAACAAGGAGTTCTTTCGACCTGTTCACACCTAATTTTGTTTGGGTGGCATGTGCTGCAACTCACATTATGCTTGTGGGTTGTTTTTTTTTTTTTCACAGTTCACTTCAATGCACGGGTGTGCTCTGCAGATGCACTGGGGTGCCATTTAAAATCAATAGCATTGCAACACACCACAATGTGTTTGGTGTGCCAGCCCAATCAGGTGCTGTGAATGAGCCCTTATTGGTTGCTCTTGGTTTCTGTATATTGCTCTTTTTTATGAAATAAACACGATCAATTAATACATTTATATCATTGCTGAGGATACCTGTGACAAATAAACCAGCTCCCTAAAACAAAAAAAAGAGAAAATCCTGCTATATGAACAATTTTCAGTGACCAGTAACCAAAACAATCTTGCCAATTGGACTTTTGCCCCATTATCTATTTTATCTAATTTAAAACAGATAATCTTGCACCTCTGATCACAGAACCACTTTGTACAGCTAGTCTAAAGCTGCAGGACATCTATTTTGATATGAACTAATGGTTTACTCGAGAAAAAAAAAAAAAAAGAGAAAAAAATACGTTTTAGTGTATCTTTTGCACCAAGCTTCATTGTTTGGTGAGAATGCTAGCTGAAAAATCAAAGAGATCTTTGTTTATCTTTCGCACCATACTCAGCTCCTCGTCCAGTTCTGCTGTTCGTGCTCGAAGCTGCTCAACAAGACCTGAAAGATTCTGAGGTGAGAGAGAAATGATGAAGCCAAAATAGAGACAAGTCACTAACGCACAATAATTGCCAAATTTATCAATATTACTAAAGACCTCACCTTTCCTTCACTTTCACCAAGGAGTTGGTGAAGATGATCTGCCCTTTGCTGGTAAGTGTCTTCTGATCCCTACAATGACAAGGAAGGGCACTAAAGTATTTTCTTCTTTATTAAAGCACAATTTAGCTTGAATGTTATTTTTAGCCTTAAATGAACATTAATGCAGTAAGCCTTACGAGTACAATTCTAGGGGCCACTGTTTTCAGCAGAGAATTCATTAATTTTTTGGTGCGACTTTAATAACACAAAGAAACACCAAATCTGACACCTTGTAAGAAAAGTCAAAAACACAGTCAAATCATGTTGCCTAAATCTCATCTCAAGTGTGCTTATCCAATCAATGGTAGAGATATTATTCTGGGGCGAATCCTATGTTTTGTAAGTTTTCCTCATTTAACTTTTCAGTTAGAGATTTGAAATCAACATATCTGCAGGAAGTAATGAAGTTGGAATAGTGAAACAAGCACCACACCGAGTATGCCCTAAATAATTATCAAATCTTTATTAAACAACCATACAAAAAAAAAATCAAACTACCTTTCCCCACAAATTGAGTCCCTGTCGAGTCTGTTTTAATTAACTTTGCATTTTTTTTAGTTATGATAGATTGAAGTATAGCACCAATCGAAACAATGGAAGAGATCCCCTAACAATTAGATGGCCACAGCTTCCATTTTTATCTAGTAATATAGTCCTACTTGCCATAGCCTTACTTTGACCACAGCCCTGCCCATGTGTCTGCAAGGCAGAGATGTGAGTGGGACGGTTTTTGTTTAAAGCCTCGTACACACAGTACGATTGTTGGCAGGAAATTGTCTGTTGACAGACTGTTGTCCTAAAATCTTACCGTTGGTATGCTCCTTTTGACAACTGTTGTCCAACTTTTGGCCAACAAATGTTGGATGACAGGCTAGATTTTCATATGGTCAGTACATAAATCCATCACACAAAAGTCGAAAGTACAAACGCATGTTCGGAATCAATGCTCACCAAACACGAAATTAGCAGAAGGGGCCCAAAGGGTGGCGCTCAAGAGCTGAAATTCCTTGTAGTACATCACTAAGTTCATGTTTGTGGCACGACAATTGTATACCGTTAGTATGCAAGACAAGATCCTGGCACACACCCTCTTGACAAAAGTCAGACGCTCGGCTGGCCAACAATCGTACTGCGTGTACGAGGCTTTAGACTTCCAATCTGCGGCTGCTGAGTGCAACTAGTAAGCAAGTATTTAGTAGGCTTTTAATAAACCCTGGGAACCTCCTGGACCAATACACATACATATGCTAAAGGGTGTATATTTTAGTGCATGCATAGTAGAAAGCCTAGGAAATACAGTAGTTGCTTTTTTCAATCATGTACAACCACCACAACTTTATCTGTTGTCAAAGTGTCACCTATACCATATGTCCCTCCCACCTACAGCCAGCAGTCCAAGTAGGATGTTTTCTTCATGCTCTCTGCTGGAACCCATACACACCAATCGTCACGTTCCCTATGATATCTGCTACTGGTTGATGATAATGAAGTATACTGTGCCACAGGCTAGGTATGAGACAGAGTGTATGCCCCCACCCCTATATTCCTCCAAAATGTCAGCCAAGCCATGCCCCTTCCACATTACACCTGGGACCTCCTTCCTTCCCTCGCCCCTCTATTCCTTCAACCTGTGTTTAATTCAAGCAAGTGTTGCTTCTAAACACTCATCTAACATTTGCTTCATTCAGAGAACGGGAAAATTATGCTAACAATAACTTGGACTCTTACTGGCCAGAACAAAAAGTCAGTAAAACAAATGCACAATACTCACATGTTGATGTTTCCCAAGTCGAAGAATAATTCCATCACTCTCTGGCCCGTCAGAGCCCTCAGCTCCCTGAAAATGTTTGCTGAATCGAGGCAGGGGAAAGTTAGGCTTACTGTCTGCTCGAAGCATGTTGCCAGGTGCAGGTATGATGAAGGCATTTGTTACTGGACCTAGGGAAATTGAAAACAATTTAGAGGAAATCTTTAAAGCAGTATTAAACCCAAAAGCAAACATGTTGCAGCTTACCAAATCACTCATTGCTCCGTTTTAGGCTCGTTCGCTCTTCTTTTTCCATCTAGTGATCTGGCAAGTATGTGGTCTTTCAAAAGAAAACTCTCTTGCAGACTGCATCAGTTTATAGGGATGAGACCAACCATTTACCAATGGCAGGGATGCTTACAATGATTAACTTTTATTAAGGTTCCGTTCACATTTGGGATCTTGGGCAGAATCGCTATGATTCTTCCCGTGACCTCAAATTCAACTGCAATTGCAACATGGTTGGCATTAATATTCAAAGACCCCTAACTGTGATGCGGCTTGTCACGATAAATCGTGCAGAAAACCGGAATGTGTAAAGCTCGTCAAACACAAGAAGCGCCTGTTCTTTTTTTTGGGCGGCAAGCTTTGCGTGTTGCGATTTGTCATGATTGCGTGCGATAATTGAGGCAAAAGATCTGGAATCATGGGCAGAGTCACAGCAGTTCCCAAAATGCTGAACGCGAACGGGGCCTTATTCATGTACAACCTTAGTGCCGGTTCACACTTCTGTGCGCATGTGGTTCGCACCGCACAGCAAATCACATGCGATTTCACTCATACAGATAGTATGGCCGATATCGCATTCGGACCAAGCTCGCACAGGACTCTTTTTTTGTCCACACCAATGCGATCCAATTCATGTCCGAACTGACAGTTCGCAGTGCGATATGCAAGCTTAAATGGGGGTGTCATTAACAATGTATTGACACTCCTGGCAGTTCGCATATGGCAGTGTGAACTGCCGTGCGAGTCGGGTACAATGCTGGAACCCGCAGTGGATTTGCAGGGTTCCTGCATCGCACAAGTGTGAACCAAGCCTTAATCCCAAAAGGAAAAAAGTTTGCTGTAACTTAATTTAACGTTAACTGAAGTGCAATCTGGAGTTTAGCTTCAGTTTGTTAGTATACGGGTACATCCAGTGGGGTTGATGTGGGTATAATGGGATGATGCCTGCACCTACATCCACACCTGCCTCCCCTCTGTGATGTAACCAGAAGAAACAAGGATGTAGTCACTTTCGGATTACTGGCTTGTAAATTATGTGATTAAACCAATGTCAGTTTGATCAGATGCTTTTGGAGGGCAGAGGAGAGATCTGAGCGGTTATAAACACCAGATCTCCCTAATAAGGAGACCGGTCATGCCTATTGCTATCACAAGGAATGTTGTTCATCCCTTGTGATAGCAATAAAGTTGATTAAAAAATTATTTTTTTTTATGTTTAAAGCGCACCCATGCTCATGTGCAAATGCGAATGCATACATAAACCGTGATCGCACCACACATGAGGTATCACCGTTAACATCAGAGCGATTAAACGGAGTACCGTAGTTTGCTGCAGTTCCACAGGAGTACAGATTTTTAATGTGTGACATGTTCGGTATCTATTTACCCGGTGTAACATCATTTTTTTTGCGTTTTTGTGCATTAAAATTCATTAAACAGTGTTTGTAAAGTCACTAAAGTGACTTTACATGTATCCCTTGCAGATATGCTGCCATTAATGAAGGTGTTGGTTAGAAATGAAAAGGCTAAATACCGTTTGACACCTCAGCCATGCGGTTACGTGATCCCCCTGTGCTGGCCAGCCTCGATCTATGGAGAGAAATGGGAGGGGCTGAGATTGCCCTGTGACGTCAGCTGGCCAGTGGAGAGGAATCTCTGCCCCTCCTGCTTCTCTCCGTAGATCGAGGCCGGCCAGCTTAGGGGGATCACGTGACCGCACGGCTGCGGTGTCAGAAAAGGCATTTCACCTTTTCATTTCTAACAAACACACTTTCATTAATGGCAGCATATCTGCATGGGATTCCTTTTATATGTGCTGCATTACGCAGCTGAATAGAGGCAAGAGGGGTGGGGAGAAAGGTGCGCTCATGATGACAGAGAGGGAGGGGGGAGAGACTGTCAATGGAGAGAACAGGGCTGCAGATGATGAGGCACATAACATGACCACAGTACTCAGGGCTCAGCAGCCATGATTATCATGGTCAGCAGAGGCAGGGGGACTCAGGAACTGGCAGGATTAACCAGGTTTATTACCAGTTAGGAAGAGAAGAATTACACAGCACAAGCACTTTCATGCCTTAAAGGAACAGGATCTTAGTTTTTTTTTTTTAGGCTTACAAACACCAAGTCTGTTTTTTGAAAATGGCTGTGCAAATATCGTTTAACATATAAAATTGCCACAACCACCACATTATTCTCCAGTGCCTCTGCTGTGGAAAATATATAATATTTGGGGGTTCTAAGTAGTTTTCTGGCAGAAAAAAAAAAAAATGCAGATTTTTACATTAATGACAAAAATGCCAGAACTAGCCTGGGGGTAAAACTGTTAAATCTGACAGTACATTTAATACTTCCCTCCCAGACTGATAGTGCTGCTGTTCTTCTATGCTCATTTATCCAGAGTGTAAGCTCTCTAATACAGATCAGCAGGTGAAAAAGAAAAAAAAAAAAAAAAAAAAAGAGGAAAAAAGTCTAAAAAAGAAACCGAATGCAGCCATCACATCTAATGATCAGTAAGCTGCAATATATTACATTTTTGGTTTAGGGTTTAAAGTATTGGGAAATGTTGGACTATAATCCAAAACACAAACTGACCTCTGTGGTTGACTGTACGCAGACACTGCTTGCTTTGTACGTCCCAAACACAGACTGTTTCATCATGAGATCCTGATACCAGCATACTCCCATCCAGTGAAACAGAAAGACATGTTATCTGGTCCCTGCGAACAGAGATTAAGAAGGGTCCTTTATTGTTTACACTGTCTACAATTAATGAACACGTATTTACCTCAGCCTACTATTCAGTGTACATAGGGGTGGCCTTACAAAAAGATCCCTAGAACAGGGATATGCAATTAGTGGACCTCCAGCTGTTGCAGGACTACAAGTCCCATGAGGCATAGCAAGACTGACAGCCACAAGCATGACACCCAGAGGCAGAGGCATGATGGGACTTGTAGTTTTGCAACAGCTGGTCCGCTAATTGCTTATCCCTACCCTAGACAATCAACATGTTTAAGCATAAAACATTTGGGTCACGCAAAAGTGCTCTTAAAATAAAAAAATGATTGTTATCATATACACTCCAAAATCTCTTTGCATCCAAAAGCTGATCATCACAAACACAGTAACATCAAAAATATTTAACACACTCATCTCATCTAACAAGCAAACTAAATCTGGAAACTATATACATTCAGAAAGTTTCTCAAAATTTCAACCACCCAACTGAGATATACTCTGACCTTGGGGGGAGTTTCCAGTAAGCCTTTTTTTATGCAATTATAGCATTAAACCCAAAAACAAAAAACATGCTATAATGCAGCCATCAGACCAAAGGACTGGTAAACTGTTAGTTTTCTTTTTTTGAGGATATTTTTTCTTAATTTTCACCAGATTATACTGCCACTACCACTATCTGTCCTAGGGTGACAACACCCACTTGCTGTAGAAAAAAACCTCTTTCTCTCTTCATCTCCATTACATAGGGAGAAGGTGTAGTCCACAGAGCATAGCTGAAAAAGCTGATAACCACTGAGATTTCAGTTCAGTACACAGGAAGTTACAAAGACTTAAGATTTCTGTATTTGCAAAAAATGATTTGGCCTGAAAAAGGAAAACCAATACAGCCACCACATCTAAGGACAGATAATCTGCAAAGAAATGTTTTGTTCTTGGGTTTAGATATACTTTAAAGCGCTAGTAAAGTCCGCTCTTGTGATTTTTATCTACAGATATGCTTATAATAAAGCTTACCTGTAGGTAAAATGAACATTCACTCTTTTGGCACCCGGTGACATAACCAGCGCATGCGCTCTGAAGAACAGCATATCCGTGCATCTCATGGTCTGAGAGTCCCTAAGGTGCCTTTTGGCAAACTCCAGATGGGCTGTCATGTGCCTTTTACAGAGGAGTGGCTTTCTTCTGGCCACTCTACAATGCAGGCCTGATTGGTGGAGTGTTGCAGAGATGGTTGCTCTTCTGGAGGTTCTCGTCTCTCCACACAGAAATGCTGGAGCTCTGTCGGAGTGACCATCGGGTTCTTGGTCACCTCTCTAAGGCCCTTCTCCCCCGATCGCTCAGTTTGGCTGGGCAGCCTGCTCTAGGAAGAGTCTTGGTGGTTTCCAAACTTCTTCCATTTACTGATGATGGAGGCCACTGTGCTCATTGAGACCTTCAAAGCTGCAGAAATGTTTCTGTACCCTTCCCCAGATCTGTGCCTCGATACAATCCTGTCTTGGAGGTCTACAGACAATTCCTTGGACTTCATGGCTTGGTTTGTGCTCTGACATGCACTGTTAACTGTGGGACCATATATAGACAGGTGTGTGCCTATTCAAATCATGTCCAATTAACTGAATTTACCACAGGTGGACTCCAATCAAGTTGTAGAAACATCTCAAGGATGATCAGTTGAAACAGGATGCACCTGAGCTTCTCTTAACAGATTTTTTTAAAATTTCCCTTTGACCAGGCTATCTACGAGTGTTGCAAAAGTTTCTGTTACATGCATGTTTTATAGCTTAAATGTAATTCTAAGGAGGCAGCTGCTTTTAAAACTCTTGAAACGTGCATAAATATATGCATACACAGTATGTACAATATATGGACACGTGATAGGGATATTGCATATTTCATATTCCTTATCAAGGGTGACCTCACAAATATCTAAGAAAACCTCTAATATCCTGGTTACTCATCCTATTGGAATGTGAACTGCCTATATAACCAAGCCAGCCCCCTCTCCTTCAGTAATTTGCCATTTTCCTTAGGTCATTTTGCTCTGAAGGTGGGCTTGACCATTACCTATATACAAGGCCTATATACCCTAGCTAGAACTTGTAGGGTTAGTCCCACCCAGAATGGCCATGAGGAAAGCGTCTGGTCCCGATTACCTGTGCAATGTTGCGTGACAGCAAACGGGACTCCATGGCGAGAGACAGGATTTTTAGTTAAGTATTCTTGTTATATTTTCTATCATCATCTCTGTCATTACTTTTAATAAAGGTTATACTTTTAAGTATTTGTGTGTTTACATACTGGCTTGGCTCGCTACCTTTCCTTCAGTGCTCTAGGTTTCTCCTCTTTTTCAGGATCAGAATTTTTATGATAGCACTCAAGGGTCTCCTAATGTACCACAGGCTTTGAGAACAGCGTTTAAAAGATTTATTCGTTTTGGGATGTACCTTTACATACAGCACCACCTTTTTCCCTCAAACTGCTTACGCACCCTTCACACTTGTGCAACCTTTCCTGCGACTTGGCACTGACAAGTCGTATCCCACAATTTCCGATGAGTATCGTTCACATCTGTGCGACTTCAAAGTAGTCCCTGCACTACTTTGCAGTGACTCTGAAGCGACTTGAGGTCCATAGGCCTCAAGATTACACAGGCATCGCATCAAGTCGTGGCAAAGTCTAGCGACTTTCAGGTCGCACAAGTGTGAATGGGGCCTTATAGAAAGTCACTTAAGCCTGGTACACACTAGCAGTTTTTTTTGTTTAACCCAGCGAGCTGAACGAAATAAAACCCAAAAAAAAACAAATAAAAAACTGAAGCGCTCAAGAGGAACTGCTGTACTAACAATCCAAAAAGTTAGTACAGTGATCTCCCCTGCTGAGCTATTGTGTTCTGAAAGGGGGACACCGCGACCAAGCCCGCCCCCCAATCCCCTGAACTCACTGGTCAGTGCTCTCAGCCATTGGCTGAAAGCAGTGTTCGGTTGCCGATTTGCAGACCTTTTTCGGTCATGCCCCTTTCGACAGAAGTCAGCCGGTTTCCACTGAACCAGCCAATGCCGCCCAATATTCAGCTAGTGTGTACAAAGCTTTATTCTGATAAAAGTGCTTGGTTATCAGCCAGTCAGATTTAAAAAAAATTTAGTCATAAAAATAAAGTCAAACAGAGATGAACTTAACCACAGCGTTGTCACTTTAAGAGCATAAAATGTTAATCCGGGACTGCCAGCTGCTCATCAAATACCCCAAGCTAAGAACTATAGGTAATTAGAACTGTAAATCACTATTCACAGCGCTGTCCCCATCATGCTGCCACAAACACAATATATACCTTGAATAGACAAAAAAATACTTTGCGGAAAAAATCCACAAAACAAATGTCCAAATACAGTCCAAAAAAAATTAAACACACAAAAAAATATATATGGATAATTATATATCTGTCTTGCAAAGTGTCACTGTGCTTAAAGTGCTCCAAAATATGGCTTCATAAGGTGCTCCAATGTAAAGTGCTTCTGTGCTGCTATTCCTGCTTCAGTGCTGCATACATTGCTCTGTACCCAGTGTCCCTCACCAGATTCTTTTGACATTGTGCTTCTCAGCATCAAAGTCTCCCAGGCAGCCTCAATTCTGTCCCTGTGTGAAGGGGGTGTGTCCCTTCCCTCCCCTCCAATCAGCTCACCTCACTGAGCTCTTGCAATGTGCAATTTCAGCTCTCCGTCCCCTGTTTTCTGACAGTTCAGACAAGCTTTATAAATTCTGGACTTTAAATGAATGTAGAGAAGAGAAAACTGCAGATTAACAGATACAACTTATGTAGGAAGGTCTGTTTCATCTCTGTGAATCACTTAAAGGCCAGTCACGTCATTGGGTATATGTAAGGGTTTAAACCCCATTAAGGAATCATATTGCTGTGGTTACTGTAAAGTCTGTGCATATGTACCAACAGTGAATGAATTCACTAGCCCTAAAACAGGGGAAAACCTGACAATTCAATCCTTCTACAATTGTGGCTCGGGTAGAGTAATTTATGTTGCCAGTTGCCCGTGCTTACATAGGCAAGACTTACCACAAGTTTAGGTGAGGGGTCTTGGAACATGTAAATGATTTGGTGCTAAAGAAAGACCTGTTGCTAGGCATGTCTAGTCAAAACATGGCAGCAAACCTGATTATTTACAATTGTGTAGCGCATGATGTGAAATTTGGCCCCAGGAAAGGAGATCTGGAAAAGATGTTGCCAACAGAGGCAACGTGGATTTTTTTAGTTGGGCTCAAGGTCACCTCATGGCGTGAAGCAAGGCTTTACTTTTTTGCCATTTGTGCATGGCCAAGATGATTTATTTTTCCATGTACAGCTTTTGTGAAGATGGAAAGAATGTAAAATTACTCTTCACCATAAAAAACAGAAGCCCATCAATACTTTACCCCACACGTATAACTGCTCACACCACTAGTACTGTGTGGCAGCAAATTAGCCAAGATGATCTATGCTTTATGTTCATCCATTCCCAGGACCTTTATATATGATTTATATATGATTTTGTATACATACTATGAATGACACCAGACAAGACCTGAATGTTTCCATACACTGACAACTTCATTGATTTAGTTGTCAGAAAGAATATAAGATGAGTTTTGTGTACGGCAGACTGCCCCTTATATATGATGAATAGTGAATGTAGAACAGCATTGTCAGCTCGTGAGAATGGATGATGATAGCAGGATAAATGCATTCTTTAAGAAATCATAATCAGTTAGTAAAAAAGACAGAAGAGGGCACTGTGTATGCAGGGCTGTAGCTGCGGCAATGATCGAAGACATCATGCGGGTGCCATTATGCAGCATGATGGCGCAATGGTGTCATTGTGCACCTATTATACTATAAAAAAAGGCACTGAAATAGTGGGGAGATGCCATTAGCCATGTGGTATATTTGATGCACATTTTGATTATTTCACTTACAATGTCACCCCTGATGAAGCCTTATTTTAGAAAGCAAAACATGTTAGGTTTTTGGATTTAAATTTTGAGTACTTTTGTATTATCGGGGAGTGGAGTGCTAAGACCTTATTTTGAAGGAAGGGGACTGATGGATTAGTGAGACGGTGCTTTGGCAGAGTTGCTATTTAGACCAATAGAAATTTGATATATCCAGCTCGGAAGACCACAGCATCCTAAACTGTTATCACAAGCTTGTGATAACAGTTTAGGATGCTGTGGTCTTCCAAGCTGGCCGACGCAGGAAATTAGTGGGATATCGTGAATGCTTGTTATCTACATCTTTGTAGTGAGTTTGAACCCCAAAAGGGCGTGTGGAGCACAGGGTGTGGAATAAGGCGATTGGTGCACTATCCAAATATTTCCCCTCTATATCTACATATGAAGCCTGCCACGGACTTGATCTCAAAGTTTATTCACTTCTGTATCTGCGATTTACTGTTTGGCTATTACTATTGCATGTATATTAGTTTATATGCAGATGTGTCATTATTTAGAATTTTGACAGAAGCGCCGCTTGGATATGAAGCTCTTTTTTCCGTTTGAGGTTTTAACTGTGACAGACCATATTATATATATATATATATATATATATATATATATATATATATATATATATACACACATACATATATACATACATACACACACATACACACATACATACATATACACACATACATACATACATACACACACACACATACATACACAAAGTGGCACATAATTGGGAAGTGGAAGGAAAATCATAAATGGTTTTCAAATTTGTTTTACAAAAAAATATCTGAAAAGTGCAGTATGCATTTGTATTCAGCCCCCTTTACTCTGATACCCCTAACTAAAATCTATTGGAAACAAGTGCCTTCAGCCGTCACCTGTGTGTAATTAACAAGATATTTGGGGGGCACACCTTCTCATTAAAGCTGGTGCAGCCATAAGACCATACAATAGAAGAAACATTTTTTACAGAGCACACATGCAAAAAAAATTCACCTCCAGCAAGGCTAGTTTAAAAACACTTAAACATTCATATGGTCTTATGGCTGCACCAGCTTTAATGAGAAGGTGTGCCCCCCAAATATCTTGTTTGTGTATTGTATGGATTCTGACCAAATCCTTTTGGGATAGGAGCACCCTTCTCCCTCATTAAGTACCTCTCATTAGTGTCCACTTGTGTCATAGGTGGAGACTTCAAGATTCTCCCATTTAGAAGAGTGTAGCTCTCATGGTTCAGAGAAGCAGGATCTCCCAAATCTATGGATAGTGTAGGACCCACTAATCATGGGGTAATTTGTCGCAGTAAGTGGGCTTAGCACCATATAGCAATATGGTGTGACCAAATCCCCATATTTTTGAAAATGTCTTTTTGAGAATGTTTAAGTGTTTTTAAACTAGCCTTGCTGGAGGTGAATGTTTTTTTGCATGTGTGCGCTGTAAAAAATTTTTTTCTTCTGTGTGTAATTAAAACTCATTATAAATACAGCTGTTCTGAACACACCAGACATAGTTACATAGTAGGTGAGGTTAAAAAAAAAGACACAAGTCCAACCTATGTGTGGCAGACAGGTTAGGGATAAAGTTGTGGAGAAGTTTAAAGCAGGGTTAGGTTATAAAATAATATTCCCAGCTTTGAACATCTCATGGAGCACTGTTCAATCAATCATTAATAAATGGAAAGTGTATGGCACAACTGCAAACCTACCAGGACATGGCTGTCCACCTAAACTGACAGGTTGGGCAGGGAGAGCATTAATCAGAAGCAAATATATAAAAAGCCGCGCATAAAAAATGATCAATCAAATAAATTGTGAAATAGTCCTTGAAAAAATCCCTGAAAACAACATTTTCAGGGATTTTTTTCACCATTCAATTTGTGTTGGACATTTAATCACAAGGACTATTTCACAATTTATTTGATTGATCATTTTTTATGCACGGCTTTTTATATATTTGCTTTATTGGTGTAGTTCACTTATAGCTGCAGCTTCACGTTTAGGTTTCTAGCGCAGTTTTCTTCTTTTTCTTTGATTAATCAGAAGCAGCCTGGCAACTCTGGAGGAGCTGCAGCTCAGGTGGAAGAATCTGTCCACAGGACAACTATTAGTTGTGCACTCCACAAATCTGGCCTTTATGGAAGAGTGGCAAGAAGAAAGCCATAAGAAGTCCCGTTTGCAGTTTGTGAGAAGCCATGTGAGGGACACAACAATCGTGGACGGTGGTGCTCTAGTCAGAGCAGACCCAAATTGAACTTTTTGGGCTAAAAGCAAAATGCTATGTGTGGCGGAAAACTAACACTGCACATCACCCTGAACACACCATCCCCAATGAAACATGGTGGTGGCAGCATCATGTTGTAGGGATGCTTTTCTTCAGCAGGAATAGGAAAGCTGGGCAGAGTTGATGGGAAGATGGATGGAGCCAAATACAGGGCAATCTTATGCCGTGTACACACGGGCGGACTTTTCGACCGGACTGGTCCGAACGGATTTGCCTACACACGCTCAACCAAAGTAAAACAGATTCGTACATGATGATGTACTACCAGACTAAAATAAGGAAGTTGATAGCCAGTAGCCAATAGCTGCCCTAGTGTCGGTTTTTGTCCGTCGGACTAGCATATAGACGAGCGGATTTTTCAACCAGACTCGAGTCCGTCGGAAAGGTCCGCTGGAGCCCACACACGATCGAATTGTCCGACAGAGTCCGGCCCACCGGACCAAGTCTGCCGGAAAGTCCGCTCGTGTGTACGCGGCATAAGAAGAAAACCTGTTAGAGTCTGCAAAAGACTTGAGACTGGGGAGAAGGTTCACCGTCAAGCAAGACATTGACCTTAAACATACAGCCAGAGCTACAATGGAATGATAGATCAAAGCATATTTATGCGTTAGAATAGCCCAGTCAACGTCCAGACATAAATCCAATTGAGAATCTGTGTCAAGACTTGAAAATTGATGTTCGGACACTCTCCATTCAATCTGTCAGAGCTTGAGCTATTTTGCAAAGAAGAACGGACAAAAATTTCACTCTCTACATGTGCAAAGCTGGTAGAGACAAAGACTTCCAGCTGTAATTGCAGCGAAAGGTGGTTCTACAAAGTATTGACTCAGAGGGGCTGAATACAAATGCACGCCACACTTTTCAGATATTTGTAAAAAAAATAAAATAAAATAAAAACCATTTATCATTTTCTATTCACTTCATTTCACATTTACGTTTTTTGGTTGTAACATGACAAAATGTGGAAAATTTCAAGGGTATGAATACTTTTGCAAGGCACTGTATAAAATTAGGCAGGCCCTTGCACTACATAGATGATAGCTCTAAAGAGATACAAGTAGGAAAGTGAGTGAAAGAAAAAAAAAAAAAAAAAAAAAAAAAAAAAACAGGTGGTATAGTAATGAGGAAAGTGTGGTCCAGAGAAGTAAAACACGCCCTCCTCTGTGATGTAGTAAGGAAGTGCATTAAGGGATATGAGGTTTCCTTGATGGTTACATGATACAGGTAGTGATGGACTCAGTAAAAAAATTTTAAAAATGCTTTCTAAGAGGTGAAGATTTAAAGCTGCCATGGACTAGGTAAGTGGAGATAAGCACATTGGGATGCCCTAATGCCCAGTGCTCTAGAAATTCCTGGTAGAGGGCTGTGCTGACTTTGGACTTGATAAAACAGAGTGGACCAATACCAGCAGATGACATGGCTCTCCAAATCATCATGGATTGCGGAAAACTTTGCATTTCATTTGGAAATCAAGGTTCCAGAGTCTGGAAGAAGAGTGGGGAGGCACAGAATCCAAGTTGCATGAGGTCTAGTGTGAAGTTTCCACAGACAGTGATGATTTGGGGAGCCATGTCATCTGCTGGTGTTGGTCCACTTCATCAAGTTCAAAGTAACCGTAGCCCTCTACCAGGAAATTCCAGAGCACTTCACGCTTCCGTCTGCTGACCAGCTTTATGAGGATGCCGATTTCATTTTCCAGCAGGACTTGGCACCTGCCCACACTGCCAAAAGTACCAATACCTGGTTTAATGATCAGTCAATGCTTGATTGGCCAGTAAACTCACCTGACCTAGGAGTATGATCAAGAGAAAGATGAGACACACCAGACCCAACAATGCAGGTGAGCTGAAGGCCGCTATCAAAGCAACCTGGGCTTCCATAACACCTCAGCAGTGCCACAGGCTAATCACCTCCATGCCACGCCGCATTAATGCCATAATTCATGCAAAAGGAGCCCCAACCAAGTATTGAGTGCATACTATACTGTACATGGACATACTTTGTTGTTTTATCGATCTTATGTAATATTCAAAATTTTCTGGGATACTGAATTTTGTGTTTTCACTAGCTGTAAGCCATAATCATCAAAATTAAAAGAAAGAAATGCTTGAAATATATCACTCTCTGTGTAATGAATCTATATATTAGTTTTACTCTTTGAATTGAATTACTGAAATAAATTAACTTTTTGATGATATTCTAATTTTATGAGATGCACCTGTACATCTTAGTAATAATGAAGTCCCCCTACACTCCTCCCTAAGAAACCACATGAAATATTGCCGCTCCCTGGAAGAGAAGGTTTTGGTGTGTATCACACACTTTTTAAATTGACTTGTCTAAAGTTAAAAATGTAAAGTGTAAGCATATAAAATCTAAGAAACGGGACTTTGGGGGCTTTTTTTTTTTAAAGTTAAAAAATTTAAAGTGGTTTTGGGTGATTGCTTGAAACAAGCATATGTATTGAAACAGATGTTAATGTGCATTAGTTTTAAGTGGTGAAGACAGATCACTGAACGAAATTTTTATAGGATAAAACCTGCAGCCATTAAGTTGTTAGTAGGCAGCCCTGTTGAAAGCAAAGGAAACTGCCAGTGCTTTCGCAGATAATCGCGTCCACTCGCAATCGGTTCAAGCAGTGATCACATGGGAATGGTCTGCCCTGAATGCAGGCTGTCTGCATCCAGGCCCAATCACTCGCATGCGATCGCTGCTTGCGAATGTACCCTAACAGTTTCTTCAAAAACATATTACACAAATATTTTATATTATCAATCTTGTTTTGTGACACACATAACTGCATATGTACTGTGAGTTTGTTAACCACTTGCCTACTGAGCACTTTTACCCCCAGGCCAATTTTCACCTTTCAGCGATATCACACTTTGAATGACAATTGCGCGGTCATGTAACACTGTACCCAAATTAAATTTTTATAATTTTTTTTCACAAGAATAGAGCTTTCTTTTGGTTGTATTTAATCACTGCTGTTCTTTTTTTAATTTTTTGCTAAAGACTGAAAATTTTGAAAAATGTTATTTCATAGTTTGTTATAAAATTTTGCAAACAGGTATTTCACTGAGGCTGCACTGATGGGCACTGGTAGTTTACACCGATGAGGAGGCACCGATTGGTGGCACTGATGGGACTGCACTGATAATCGGTGCCCTGATCAGTGTAGATGTCCCTTTTACACAAGCCGGTTATTGGCTCTCCTTTCCTCACGCTGTTAGCATGAGGAAAGGAATGCAGAGAACCAGCTTGTGTTTACATTATGATCAAATGAGGAACTCAAACTGGGCAGATTCCTCACTTCCTAAAAGTGAGAAAAAAAAATCTCTAATCTCTATAGGGATGCAAAACCCACTTGAAGCAGGTCAAATAGGAGCCAGGAGGAGGTCAACTGCAGTATTCAATGCACCTGTCAACAAATCTAATTAAATATGTCCCACAATATAAACTACAAAGAAATGACATATACACAAATTATATTTATAAAACTGGATGATTGATAAAACTGGGAGGAAAAAACAAAACACTTGCATTCTAAAAATCCTAAACTAGCAGTTGAATGATAGGAAGGCAAAATAAAGAAACGCATCCAGTCTTCTTTTGAGGCAATACATGGAGCTGGCTTTACCTAGGTTTTGTGGAAGACTATTCCAAATCTTCACAGCC
This sequence comes from Aquarana catesbeiana, assembly GCF_042186555.1. NCBI lineage: Eukaryota > Metazoa > Chordata > Amphibia > Anura > Ranidae > Aquarana > Aquarana catesbeiana. The sequence goes on along the minus strand of NC_133324.1, from coordinate 519,792,710 downwards.
TTACTATGGAAAACCCTTTCCATATGTAGAGGATAAATTACTTTTCTCCTGGTAGAAAAAAAAAAAAAGGAAGGAGGAGGCATAACCCCTGGTGTTTCGTTTGTTATATGTTGGCAGCAGTGGAAGCTTTTACTCACACTTCTGGCTGTTACAGTAGCCAGGGTTGCATGTAAATCTTACAAGCCAACATTTTTCTGTCAGGTAGAAGGGATCTAGTGGCTATACAACCACCCAATTGCTTCCACGGAACCCTGGTAGTGCATACCTCCGCCATGTTTTCTGGGCTCTGCTATCCCACCTGCTTGGTACTCCCATGGTGGGTGTCACTGGGTAGAAGGGAGGGAGACAGGTGAACATCAATTCACTGATCTCCTCTACCTAGAATGAACATGTAACCAATGTGCATTACATTGCTAAATTAATGACAGCCTCAGCCAAAAGTAAAAAATTTGCAACTAAACACATTTGTATGATTGTACAAGGTGATCAAATCCCCCTTAATTTGCTCTTTTTGCTCATTATTTTAATGTAATGAAGTGCCAACCTATTTGTTTACTGTTAGCAACAAGTCCAATTCAAAGTAGAACTAAAGGCAAAACTTTTCTTTCCCATTTTGGATAGCATAAGGTAGGGTTAGATCCCTCATTTTTTTCCGTTTGTGTCCCATTCGTGAGATTTTCCTTCAGTTCTTGTCACATAGCTAAAACAGTAAGTGAGAAGGAATCCCCCCCCCCCCTTCACCCAAAGTGAAGGAATCCATGGTTGTCCAAAATTTGGAATACAATTTTATTCTCACTTAATAAGGCAATGGTAAACAGGATAAATAGGATAGGGAGAAGCTTCCTAATGGGGACACCGACAGCAATAAAAATCTGGCAAGTGTTCTAATCCCTCTTTACTCCATAAGTAAAAAAAAAAAAAAAAAAAAAAAAAAAGTTTGCCTTTAGTTATACTTTAATTCCAAACTTTCCTGCAGTTTTAAAAAACCAAACAAGATCATGAAATAAAATGTAACTAAACTAGTGGTACAAAAAATAAAATCCAAAAGGACAGAAATCCTTCCGTGTCCCCACAACAAGAGCAAATATAAAGGCTGGTTTACACTTGCTTCAAAATGTGGCATTGGACATACTTTTTAAAGTGCTGTGAATGCCAAAGCACCTGTCACTAAATAAAATGGTAACTTTACAGTCCTGTTTACACATTGTGTTTGCTTTGTTTCACTTCAAAAATGATATCCAATGTCAGTTTCTTGGTGCCTAAAAAAAATCTCCAAAGGGGGCGCATGCGCGAGGCTTTACATGGCAGACGTGTCTCTGTGAAGCTCCGCACTCCCCGCCGCACATCCGGGACTATAAAGCCTAACTGAACCGACAGATCGGAACCATTTCTACGGGGATCGCTTCTTCATACATCAGTGCCCCTTCCGGTATGGTGTTAACGGGCCACCGCCGAAAACCGAACCATAAACCCATCAAAGAAGCGCTAGCCCGCGCTTCCTCCAAGATGGCGTCGAAGGCCCGGAACCTGGCTGATCTCACAGCAACATCTCCAGCTCGCTCTGATATACCGGACAGCGAGGAAGAGACTGACATACAAGAAAGTTCAGGAGGCTTTCCACCCGCCCCTGATACAGGTATGTCACAAGCTGCCTTTATGAGAGTCATGGAATCCATGTTACATAAGGCCCTTAAAGCAACTTCAGACCAGATCACCACTAGTCTGACACGTGAGATACGCGAGATAGGCCAGCGCACAGCAGACCTTGAGACAAGAGTTGATGACATAGAACTCACCCTCCAGGAACAAACGCAGGAGCAAATTGCTCTCAGAGAGGAGAACTCTATGCTTTTAGCCCGCCTCGAGGACGCGGAGAATCGCTCCCGCAGATCCAATCTACGCCTCAGAGGCATCCCAGAAACAATTGATGACCTGCAATCTTTTACAACAGCACTTTTCCAAGAATTAGCACCCTCCATACCCATCGAACGACTTGAATTCGACAGAATTCACAGAGCACTCACCAGGCGCCAAACAGACGGTCCACCTAGAGACATTATCATTAAGCTGCACTTTTTTCGCACGAAGGAACAGCTCCTGGCAGCCGCCCGCAACAACAACACCTTGCAATTCCAGAGTCATACATACCAATTGTTTTCTGACCTGGCACCCCTCACGATTGCTAAACGCCGCGCCATGAAGCCTCAGCTACAGGTACTTATACATCATCAACTTAAGTACACATGGCGGTTCCCGTTCGCATTGCAATTCTCCTATCAAGGTCAGCAACATACCTCCACCACGCCAGAATCTCTCCAAAAGCTGCTGGAATCACTCAACCTATCTCCCCAGTCTGCCCACTCAGACACAGCCCTTCCTCGCACTCCAGCCAGATCTGCATCGCAACCGTACACCATTACTCCTAATCGGAAAAACTCCGGACCACCATCCATCCGGAAGGGAACTCCAGCCAGATTATCCGAATACTCCTATCGCAGCCCGAAATCCCGAGCTCCACGCTGAAAACAAAGGAACTACCCTTTCTATTCTTTTTGTCTCCTCTTCTTTTTTTTTGATTACGCAGGTACTCGGTTGCACATGCAGAGAATGTCTCCATGCCACCTCAGAGACCCCACTAGTGACCGAGACCTGCTAGAGGACTACTGTCAAGATATATGGTAACCTGAAATTGTTCTTTTTTCAGGGCTCGCAGGCCTTTTAAGGCCTTCTCAGGTTCAGTTGTGTTGTTCGGTTTTTCTTTTACTTTTACACTTATTTTTCCCTTTTTATTCGTTATTATCTCATTGTTGTTCTTAAACGCACAATTATGTTTTGCACACACCCAGAGCGTACTTGACCTGGTTTGCATTCTGTGAACCGGGTGAACCCCGCTACTCTGTAGTTTTCAAGACTTTATACCGGTAACGATTCAACTAGATAGCCTCTATGTTTTGTCTAATTTACCGAGAATTTCATGCACACTTTCCTAGTATGTACCCTACATCATCCCCATCCCCCCCCCCTCCTTTCCCCCTTCCCCCCCTCCCCTCCCCCTCCCCCCCCTCTTCCCACCCCCCCCCCACTCCCCCCCCCCACTCCTCCCTATTCTCCCCCCCTCTCCTCCCTTCTTTCCCCTCTCCAACCCCCCCTCCTCCCTTCTCCCTTCCCTTCCCTGTTTTTTCCTCCCCTGTTCCTCCTTCTCCCACCCTCCTTCCTCTCCAACCCTCCCTCCCCTCAACTTGTAGACACCAATTTTTTATGGTGAATGTCAACATCCGAAAACACACATGTGTGCTTAGCAGTTATTGAATAGAACTGTACCATACGCTCTTATGTTCCCCACCCCCCACCCTAAACTTGATATTCTGTTGATGTTAACATTATCAGGGGGCAATGGGAACGATTTCGTAATTTTCATTTAATTTCGTTTTGTTATGTTCCATTATACTTATTTTTTAAATCACTATAATCACTTGCTGCTCCCGGTTGCGGCGGGGAGCAGTCAATGCTTACCCCCTCAGCGGTGCATCCACTCTCTGACCGAAACCTTGGTCGCAGAGTCAGTGCACGCATTAGTCGGGCTCTACTGATGCGCTGCCCCCTTATCAGGGGGGCCGCTCGGTGCTTCACCCGACCCACTATGCTCTCCCTCCCTCCCTCCTCCCTCTCCCCCCTTTTTGACTCTATATCTCTACTCCCTTCTCTCTTTCTGTGCCGGCTGACCTGCGTGGGCCCCCCCTTTTTCTTCTTTGATACTTACCACCCACACACCCCATAATGGCCCCACTTGAAATTCTCACCCTGAACGTTAAGGGGTTGAATTCCCCACATAAACGAGTAAAGGCATTCCAAACCTTTGCGTCCCTGAAAGCTAAAATTGTAGCCCTACAGGAAACCCATTTCTCTATGCACCAAACACCAAGATTTTTTAGCTCCAAATACCCACAGGTATTTACTGCTTCAGCTAAAACAAAACACAGAGGAGTTTTACTCGCTTTTCATCACACCATGCCATTTACCCCCCTCACCGAAATAAAAGACCCTGAAGGTCGTTATCTCATCCTAGTAGGACTATTACAGGACATACCCATAACCCTTGTCTCCTATTACGCCCCCAATACAAACCCGAATCCCTTTTTTTCACATCTATTACAAGTTGTGCAAGCGCACTGCAAGGGAACTTTGTTCCTCTGCGGAGACTCCAACTCCATATTACAGCCACACACAGACAAATCTCCCTATGCCCCTGAACATTACTCCCCCTCTTCACAATTTCGCAAACTTATACAGTCAGCCTCCCTCCTAGACACGTGGAGAGAACTCAACCCCTCTAAGAGAAACTATACATTTTATTCACATCCACACAAATCATTTTCTAGGATTGACCATATATTCACCTCAATAGCTTCTGCACCACTTCTCCTTCACTCACATATCCAACCAATTACATGGACAGATCACTGTGCCGTTATAACCACAGTGTCATCCCTAATCCCACAAACTACAAATAGATCATGGTGTATGAATGATTCCCTCCTAACCAATCCATCATACTGCCTAGATATTCAAGTAGCCCTTAAAGATTACTTAAAACACAATGCAACCCCCGACATCTCCCCTGTCCTCCTCTGGGAAGCGCACAAACCCGTGATTCGTGGCACATGTATCTCAGTGGCATCCCATCTTAATAGAGACAAGAAGCTCAAATTACGCCAACTTGAATCAGATTACCATAATAGTTTCCTTTTATTCCAATCTGACCCAACAGAATCACACAAAGTAACATTAGAAAAAATAAAGCTGGAACTAGATCTAATCTTAGCCGAAACGGCTGATAAAACTATTCGTAGAACAAACCACACGATTTATACTAAAGCAAATAAACCAGACACCTATCTGGCCCTACGTCTACGTAGACCAGACCGTGCTCGTGTTCCCATTAGACTCAGACTGGCTAAGGATGAAATTACTAGCAATCCTGTTAAGGTTCTCTCGGAGTTCCGTAAACAGTTGGCAAATCTCTATGATTCTAAAACAGCATTTCCACTACGCCAAGCAGAAAAACTGTTCCATAACTTACCTATACCAACCTTGTCTGAATCCAGCCGTGAGCTGATGGAGAGCACGATCTCGACAGACGAAGTAATAGCAGCCATTAAAACTCTAAAACCTAATAAGCGCCCAGGCCCTGATGGCCTCCCCAGTCTCTACTATAAAAAGTTTGCCACTGAACTTGCCCCCCTTCTCACCAATACATTTAATACTATACTAAAACAACACTCTTTTGGCAGGGACACATTGACTGCTCTTATCTCTATGATCCCCAAACCAAACACTGATAGCACGTTATGGTCCAACTATAGACCAATCTCACTTCTTAATGTGGATATTAAGATTTTAGCTAAAGTCCTCGCCCTACGCCTCAATCCCATCATTGGTGGCTTGATACACAAAGACCAGGTTGGCTTTATACCCAAACGACAAGCGAGCGACAATATCAGACGAGTAATCCTTTTGCAACATCTGGCTCGTTCCCGTAAGATCCCCATGCACCTCCTTTCCTTAGATATACGCAAAGCCTTCGATACAGTCTCATGGCCCTACCTAATTTTTATCCTCCAACGTTGGGGCTTCGGTCCCAACTTCTTAAATTGGATCAAGGCCCTTTATAACCACCCACAAGCGTATGTTCACTATTCCGGATTCCGATCAGATCCTTTTCCAATAGCACGGGGGACTAGACAGGGATGCCCATTATCCCCCCTGCTCTTCGCACTCACAATCGAACCCCTGGCAGCCCTGATTAGATCTAACCCCGATATTCGAGGCTTAGATATAGCATCCACCTCCCATAAAGTGTGCCTCTTCGCTGATGATGCACTTCTCTTCATCACTTCACCCCACACCACATTACCCAACCTTATGAACATCCTGGATAAATTTTCTAACATATCTGGACTTGAAGTCAATCAAACCAAATCGAGGGCCCTTGATGTGTCCCTGCCACAAGCTGACCTTGAAACACTACGTAGCAATTTCCCCTTTCTCTGGTCTACCACATCGATCCCATACTTAGGGATCAAGCTCACTAAGGACCCTGCCAACCTGTTCCAATCTAATTACCTCCCAATGCTTTCACAAATATCTTCCTTATTAAATACCTGGTTACCACTGTGTGTCTCCTGGCTGGGACGTATAGCTGCTGTGAAAATGTCCCTATTACCGAAACTGTTATACTTATATAGAGTGCTCCCTATCAAAGTCCCTCCTTATTACCATAGGATTGTACAGAATAAAGTTTTCAAATATATATGGGGACCCACTAGACCCAGAGTGGCGAAACCGATTCTTCTCCGCAACAAGCTCTACGGTGGCCTGGGTATCCCCAATTTCGCACACTACTACCACGCAGCCCGTCTAGCACAGTCGACTTTATACCACGCCAAGTCAGAGACCCCACTTTGGGTGGCCCTCGAAGCCATCGATTTACACCCGCTTAATATAGGCAATCTACTATGGCTTCCTACATCAGCTAGAGGACCTATAACTAATCCGTTAACACTTTACACTCTTAAACTTTGGGATAGACTAAAAGCTCCATTTAAACTAATCTCTCCACACTCCCCACTTCTGTCTTACTTAGGTCACCCTCAATTCCTCCCAGCCTACACAGAACCAACCTCATTTCATGCCTGGGCCCAGGCGGGTCTGACTCGCATTTGTGATCTCATTAGTGGAGACACTGTGAAACCCTTTCCAATTATCCAGGAGCAAACACAACTTCCCCATAGGGAATGTTTCCGCTACCTCCAAATTAAGCACTTTGTGCAAGAAACTATAAAAACCAACTCTGGTCTGGGTACTCTGACCGAGTTTGAGCGTATGTGCGAGTCTGATCCGCATGCCCCGGGTATTATCTCCCGCCTATACTCCCACCTTACATTACCACCCCCAGATCTTCCCACGTATGCGCAAAGATGGTTGAGAGACCTCGACACTACACTCGAACCAGAAGATTGGTCGACCATATGGTCTAACACAAAAAACTCATCCCAGAATGTTATTGCCTCCGAAGCGAACTATAAAGTGCTAATGCGCTGGTACCTAGTCCCAGCTAGAATTGTTAAGTTTCTACCAGACTCCTCCCCAAGCTGTTTCAGAGGTTGTGGGGAAAGGGGTACGCACCTACATATATGGTGGACATGTCCACATGTACAACGCTTCTGGGCGATAATATTTCAGATGGCAACCACCCTACACCAAACCACTTTATCTCCCAGCCCCAAAATTGCCCTCCTCAACCTCTTTCCACAAGACTATACCAGATCACAACTCCGACTTCTCTTACATTTATTCACAGCAGCCAAGCAGACGATAGCTAAGGCCTGGAAAACCCCCACTCTTAACATAGCCGAAACAAAGAATAGGATTACCCAAGCAATGATACATAGCAAAACAGAGGCAAAAATCCTAGATAAGGCCACCCAACACAACAGAGTCTGGCGACCCTGGGTGGAACACTTTTTGCCAACAGATATCGACGAGGACCTGGTAACGCTTTAAGCAGACCTGGATGTCATCCCGAGACTCTATTTTGGCACCTGTGCCCACGCGGGCTGACCGGCACCCCCCTCTTCCCCCTTCTCCTATTTACTACTTTCCCGCTTACACCCCCTCTTTACTTCCCCTCCTTTCTTATAATCTCACCTCTCCATTCCACCCTACCCTCCAAAATTGAAAAAGAGTAATATACTCTGTTACTAGCAATACTTTTTAGGGCCCCCCCACCACAGTTGTTGGGGATTGGCCCGGATTTATAGTGTTAAAAAAGGGACCATACCTCCCTTTCATCTCTCAAATATATACGTACGCAGTTCCAACATGCCGCACAACTTAGTATTATACATGTTATTCTAGTACTTAGTTTCCATCAAGCCAAAATTTCATGCATTATTTCTATGTTCACTGTCATATATTCAATTGAAACTATGTATGGAACTTAATGTAACAGCTGTTTGTGAATTTTCCAATAAAATATTTGAAAGAAAAAAAATCTCCAAAGCCTTTATAGAATGGCGCCGGAAGCTTTCGAGAGGATTTTATTCAGCTTTAGCTTCGCTTTGTTTTGAAGGTATTGCAGATAGGAGATATCCCAGGATGCACTGGGAAACCAACAAGTGATCCAGAAAGACGTCATCAGAAGTCACTTCTGGTTCATGTGTATATATTATGGAAGGGTTTGGTGCAGAGGTCACATTTGGTGTGGAGCAGCAAGAAGGTGAGCAGGGTGTGCAACATGGGAAGGTTATAGTAGAAGGTGAAAAGTGACCAAAGAGAGAAAACTGAGTGGCAGAAGATCAGCAGAGCTGGAGGACCGGAGCAGGAGTAACTAGCAATGTCACAGTGGTGCACAGCGTGGGAGCAATATAGTGGAAGGTGAGCGGGGGATCAACAGAGCTGGGGATCTGCTGAACGAGTTTACCCCAGGAGCTGGGGATCTGCTGAACAGGGGTACTAATGAGCTGGGGATCTGCTGAGTGGGGGTACTACTGGACCCCCTTTAAAAAAGATAGAACATCAACACACACACACACACACACACACACACACACAGGGCATATGCCAAGCTTCATTAAAGCTTCAAAAAAGCATGTTAAAGCAGTAGGTGCTTTAATGTGTGTTGAAGTTCAAAGCAAGTGTAAATGAGCCCTTAAGTTGATTTTTTTTTTTGTATGCTTAAAACATGACATTCATTTAAAGTATTATCTTAATCCTAGTAAAAGATTTTGATTTTTTTTTTTTAAACCTCCAGGTAAACAAAGAGTGATCCACTAACTTATTTCCACTTTTTGTTGGAAATGATCCGTCAATGACTGGATCATCTAACATAGGTAAGTCTGTTAACTATTATTACTGCTGTAAGGATACAGCAGTAGGCAATCTTTGATCTGCAGTTTAATATGACTACAAACACAAAAGGTAGATTAGTATATAAAGACAGAATAAGTGTGGATAGAAACAGAGCCAACAAAAAGGTTCAGGGAAGCAATTCATTGTTTTAGCAGAAAACTTCCTACCTGTGTCCTCTAAACACCTTTTCTTGTTCAGCATTGAAGGTCTTCTCCCGCTGCACTGGCTGCAGAAACAAAATGACATTTCACTGCTTGGAAAACCCTGTTTAGGTCACTCTTAAAAATCTAGAAAGGGCACTTACCCATGCACAAAGATCCACCTGGAATATCGAGCCATCACTACCACCACAAAATAAGTGATATTCAGCTGGGTCAAACGTTACTGACATGATTCTGACATCAAAGAGGACAGACATCAAAAGTTCCCCAGAGGCAATGTCCCACAACTGAAATAAAAATTATAGGGTTTCTTAGAGCAAAGGAAGGACTGTGAAAAATATTAGTTTCCTAATCTTAAGGCCCCATTCACACCTGCACAACGAGCTTAGGGCACGTCTGTCACGTGACTGCATAGGGCTGACCTACATGCGACAAACACACCAAAGTAGCTTCTGCCCCTTTTTTGGGTAGTGAGCCTTGCGTGGTCATAGGACAAAACATGCATCTGCTATCCATGTTTTGGGTGTAATTTCTGCTCACGTTCCCAGAATGCGCAGGTGTGAAGAGTCTAAGACCCTTTTCACACTGGGGCGTTTTTCCAGGCGCTTTAGCGTTAAAAAAAAGCGCCTGTAAAGTGCCTGAAAGAAGCCTCATCTGCAATCCCAATGTGAAAGCCCGAGCCCTTTCACACTGCCAGCGCCTGAAAAACGCTGGTAAAGCGCCGTATAAGACCCCTTTCACACTAGGGCGTTTTTCGGGCGCTGGCAGTGTAAAAGGGCTCGGGCCATCGGCGCACCCAGCCCGGTGGCAAAAACACAAAAGCGCTGCAAAGAAGCTGCAGGCAGGACTTTTTTTTTGATGCCCTGCCAGTGCAGCGCGCCAGTGTGAAAGCACTCAGGCTTTCACATTAAGACTGCAGATGAGGCTTCTTTCAGGCGCTTTTTTTAACGCTGAAGCGCCTGAAAAATGCCCCAGTGTGAAAGGGGTCTCAGTGTGAAAGCACTCGGGCTTTCACATTGGGATTGCAGATGAGGCTTCTTTCACGCGCTTTTTTAACGCTAAAGCGCCTGAAAAACGCCCCAGTGTGAAAGGGGTCTAAGGCTCCATTCACACCTAGGCTATTTGAATTGCGGGCGGAATCGCCACGGTTCCAGATCATGGCCAAACGCGATTGCGATGACATTACTTCTTAATGGCACCCCAATCTCAGTTCCGGAACTTCTTTTGGGCGACACGCTTCCCGCGATTTGGTTTCCTCTGTCGCGTGGCAAAATCGCACCACGATTGGGGTGCCATTAAGGAGTAATGGCATCGCAAATGCTTCCTACGTTTTGGAATCGTGCCAATTCCAAACGCCTAGGTGTGAATGGAGCCTAACACATTAGTTACAAAACGGCCCAAATTCCACTAGTTTATGCAGTTATAGTAAAATCACTGTAAACACAAAATTACAATGGTGAAAGCACATGGAGCATCATTACTAAAGTTTTTTTTTTTTTACTTTTAGTAAAACATGTAATACTTACCCACTCTGTGCAATACAGCCCTGAACCTCCTTTTCTGGGGTTCCCTGCTGGTGCTGTCCGCTCCTCCCCTTTAGTGCCCCCATAGTTTGGGGGTTCTAATTAAGATTTTTACATGTGAGAACTGTCAGAATTGGTCTGGGTTTTAAGTGGTTAAACGACAACTCCAATTGTAATTCTTTACATTTTGAGGCCACATAATAAAGTGTTTCTAAAGGAAGTTGTTTTTTTTTTTTTTTTTTTTTTTTTTTTAATAACAAACATGTTATACTTACCTGCTCTGTGCAATGGTTTTGCACAGAGCAGCCCCAATCCTCTTCTTTTTTTGGTCCTGGCTCCTCGCCCCTGCTGAGTGCCTCAAATAGCAAGCCTCTTGTTATAGGGGAACTCAAGCAGACTTGCATCCAAGCCGCGATTCGTGTCCCAAATCACACATGGTGTGGCTCAGCCCTGCCCCCGCTCTCTCCACATTGGCTCACTAGCTGTGATTGACAGCAGCAAGAGCCAATGGCTCCCTCTGCTGTGTGAGCCAATGAGCGGAGAGAGACCAAAGAGAGCAGCTGGTCTCATGCACATCTCTGGACCGCGATACGGCTCAGGTAAGTAAAAGGGGGGCTGAGGGGGCTGCTGCACACGGAAATTTTTTTTTTTACCTTAATGCATACAATGCATTAAGGTAAAAAACCTTGAGCCTTTAGAACCACTTTAAAGAGGAACTGCAGTCTGCTCACATAATCTGTAATAAAAACATCTTTGCCATTCTGAAGCTTCCCTCCAACCACTTTGCCTATTTTATATATAAATGCGATTCTGTACTTGCCAAATATGCTGCAGAAATCTCCATCCGCCAAGTCTGGCTGCAGCCATTTTATCTGTGGGTAGCTGAACCTGCTGCCTATTCACTTCCTGGATTTACAGACAGACACACACACACACACACACACACACTCACACTTCTGCTTGCCTGGACATTTCTCCTCTGTGGATGAATACACATGGATCTCTGCAGTGTCCCGTTATCTCCGCCCTCATTAAGCCCACTGCAGCTATGCAGCTCTGATTGGCCCGCCTATGGCTCATCCCCCCTCCCTTCCTGGCAAACTCTCACGAGAGAGTGAGAGAGAGATGTGCATGATGTCATAAGCCTAAGCTTTTTACCAGAAAAGAAATAGGAAGTGGACTGTATAAGGTATTTACTGGCAGAAAAAAAAAATTTACTATCCAAAGTTAAAACAAGGGCAGAAGTTTTAATAGATGGAAAGAGCAAAAAAACGGATTTTTAAAACAGCTTACCTGTAAAATCCTTTTCTTGAAGTACATCACGGGACACAGAGCACCATAATAATGACTATGTGGGCTATACGCTTACCTTTAGGTGATTGGACACTGGCAACCAATAGTTAGACGGTTCCTCCCATATAACCCCTCCTATACCGGAAGTACCTCAGTTTTGTAGCAAGCAATGACGATCCCAGAAGGAGGGGAGGGACCTCTGTGTCCCGTGATGTACTCCAAGAAAAGGATTTTACAGGTAAGCCGTTTTAAAAATCCGTTTTTCTTTATCGTACATCACGGGACACAGAGCACCATAATAATGACTATGTGGGATGTCCTAAAGCAATGCACCTGGGGGGGGGGGGGGGACACATTATCCCTAAGCCCAACGGGCCTGAGACTATAAAGCTGCCTGCAACACACTGTGGCCAAAAACAGCCTCTTTTTGAGATCTCACATCCACCTGGTAAAACCTGGTGAACGTATGAACTGAAGACCAAGCGTCCGCTTTGCAAACCTGAGCCATAGACACCTGTTGGCGTACTGCCCATGATGCACTAATCCCTCTAGTGGAGTGTGCTTTTAAATCCCGGGGTGGAACCCTGCGCTTTAATACATACGCCTGGATAATAGTCTGACGAATCCACCTGGATATAGTTGAACTTGTTGCCGGCTGTCCTTTTTTAGGACCCTCAGGCAAGACAAAAAAAAACAGTCAGTTTTCCCGAATCAAGCTGACATTTCCAAGTAAACTTTTATCACCCTCACCACATCCAGTGAGTGAAGCGACCTTTCCTCCCTAGTCCTAGGGTTTGGAAAAAAGGAAGGTAAAATGATATCCTGATTCAAATTAAATTTGGAAACCACCTTCGGTAGAAAATTAGGACGAGGGTGCATGACCACTCTGTCCTCATGAAGAATCATAAAAGGTTTTTTGCAAGAAAGGGGCGGCCAATTCTGACACCCTTCTAGCCAATGTTATAGCCACCAAAAAAAACGAATTTTCTGGTCAATAGGACAAAAGGAATATGCCTAATAGGTTCAAACGGTTGACTCTGTAAGGCTGACAGGACCAAATTTAGGTCCCAGGGACATAAAGGTGGTTTAAGCGGCGGCCTCAGGTGTGTTACTCCCTTGACAAAGGTTCGCACCAAAGAATGGGATGCAATTGGTCTTTGGAAAAAATACGATAAGGCCGAAATCTGTCCTTTAATTGTGCCTAAAGCGAGCTGTAAGTCTACTCCTGCTTGAAGAAAGGCGAGAACTCTTCCAATCATATACCTACGAGGGTTCCATTTTCTTTCCTCGCACCAAGAAATGTATGACTTCCAGACTCTATAATAGATAGCTCTAGAAACTGACTTTCTAGCGTTTATCAAATTAGACAAGACTGAAACCATAATACCACGGTCTTTCAATAGCCTGGTCTCAATAGCCAGGCCATCAAATTCAGCAACCGTAAAGAAGGATGGAATATGGGCCCTTGAGACTACAGGTCTGGACGGCAAGGAAGGACCAATGGGTCCCCTACTGCCAACTTCACAATCTCCGAGTACCAGGACCTCCGGGGCCATGCTGGAGCCACTAAGATCACCGGTTTTCGCTCTTCCTGTATTCTGCGTAGCAAGTGCGGCAGAATTTGGATCGGAGGGAAGGCATAGATCAGAGAATACTGATCCCAAGGAACTACTAATGCGTCTATCCCGACAGCCAGCGGATCCTTGGTCCTGGATACAAACCTGTCCAGCTTGGCATTGAATATGGATGCCAGCAGATCCACATCTGGAGTCCCCCAGTATTGGTAGATCTGTAGAAAAACCTCGGGATGCAGGGACCATTCCCCTGGTAACAATTTCTGGCGACTTAGAAAATCCGCCTGCCAATTGTCCACCCCCGGAATAAACACTGCCGACAGAAACGGCACATGTTTTTCTACCCAAGTCAATATATGATCTACTTCTCTTTGGGCTGCCCGACTCCTGGTACCTCCCTCGTGGTTGATATATGTCACCACCTTTACCGGGGGGTTGTTGAACTGGACTCTGACAGGAAGACCCCGCAATCTGGATGTCCAGAATCGCAGAGCCAGCCGAGCTGCCCGAATCTCCAATAGATTGATGGGCAGGGTCCTGTCTGTGACCATATTCCCTGAACAGACGCTTCCTCTAGGACTGCTCCCCAACCGAAAAGACTGGCGTCCGTGGTTACGACCTTCCAGGCTACTGGAGGGAAAGATTTCCCTCTTTTCAAGTTGCTGGTTCTTAACCACCATGAGAGGTTCCATAGAACCTGTGGAGATAGAACCATAGGCTGATCCAGGGTTCGAGCTGACTTGTCCCAGGCCTTTAGAATACTGTTCTGGAACACTCTGGAGTGGAACTGTGCATATGGCACTGCGCTGAAGGATGACACCATCTTGCCCAGTAACCTCATGCACAGCCGAACAGAAGGTGTTAGTTCTTTTTTCACCTTCTGTACAAGTTCCACTATGGAGGCAACCTTTAAGGGAGGAAGAAACACCTTTTCTTGGGCGGTGTCCAAGACCAGACCCAGATACACCAAGGCTTGGGTCGGACAAAGAGCTGACTTGTCCATATTTAGCATCCAACCTAGGCGTTGTAAAACCCGTACTGTTCTTGACACGTTTTGAACCAGTATGAGGCGACAGCATTCCTTTAGAAGAAGATCGTCCAGATATCCTACTACGGAGATTTTCTGAGACCTTAGGGAAGCCAACACCGGGGACAGAATCTTTGTAAAAACCCTGAGGGCCGTGGCCAGACCGAAAGGTAGTGCCACAAATTGGAAATGACTGCCCTCTACAGCGAAGCGTGAGAACCTTTGATGTGGACCGAAGATCGGCACATGAAGGTACGCGTCCTTGATATCTATGGACGCTAATTAGTCTCCCTTTCTCAGGGATTATTATTATTGAACGAACCGACTCCATGCGGAAGGATCGGACGTCTACAAAGAAGTTGAGAGCCTTGAGGTCCAAAATGGGCCTTACTTCCCCATTTGGTTTCGGCACGGTAAATAAGTTTGAGTAAAACCCCTTGAATCTTTCCTCGTGCGGAACCTTTACAATTACCCCCTGCATCAGCAGATGGTGTAAAGCTAGGAATAGGCATCTTCTTTTCTCTGGATCCGACGGAACCCTTGAGTACAGGAACCGATTCACGGGTGGGGGGCCGAAGCCTGCCCCCCACCCGTGAGAGCAGGGGCACCCCTTCACAAGGTAGACTTGGAGTTGGGCTTAGGTGTCTTTTGGGTCCAGGGTTTCTTCTGACCCTGGGGTCTTTTAAACCCAGACGGCTGAGGCCGTCGTTACCGCTTAGGGGAAGAAGCACCAGGTCCTGGAGCATTAGGAATTTTATAAGAGGATTGTTTCCCCTTCTTAATAGGGAGCAGGGCACTCTTTCCTCCAGAGATCTTTTGGATATATTTATCCAGATCCTTGTCAAACAAGCACTCTCTGTAGAATGGAAAAGCTGCAAGTAGCCTTTTACATGGCGTCTCAGCAGACCAGTTCTTTAGCCATAAGACTCTGCGCATATGAATCGACAGTAACGCAAAACGAGACATCTGTTGGATCTAGTCTTTCAATGCGTCTACTGCAAAACATAAGGCATGAGGAATCTCCGATAACTCCTCGGCAGATTCCTCCTGGCAAGGTATGTTCTTTACCAACCTTTTAAAGCGATCCTTTAGGGATTGGCAAATCCCAATAGCTGCAACTGCTGGCTGAACTGCAGCACCAGCCACCGAAAAGGAGGACTTTAATAAGGACTCTAGCTTTTTATCAGCTGGATCCTTGAATACCTGGGCATTATCCAATGGACAGGTTAAACTTTTGTTTACAGAAGATATGGCAGCATCCACCAACGGTGTGCTCCATTTCTTCCTGAACTTCTCCTCCATAGGATATAAGATAGAAAACCTTTTTGGAGGTAAGTATATCCCGTCAGGGTGCTCCCAGTCCGCATAAACCACCTGCTCCAATAACGGATGCAAAGGGAACGCTTGGGAAATTTGCTGAGGTCGCAAAGATCCCAAAGTAGAACAGGAGAGTGCAGACTCCTGAACCGAGGGTAACTTAAACCCAATTCGTACCATCTCAATTAGAGATAGGATAAACAATTTTTGGGAATGGGAGGCTGAAATTGGCTCTTCAGAGCCAGAGTCCTTAGCCGAGGATCTTTCAGCCTCTCCTTCCTCTCGGTCCTTTATGACCACCTCTTCCATGTGGCTATAAGAGTCCTGGTGCTCTAGGGACTCTCCACTTGGCCCAGGCTCAGGGGAGGGAGATCTATTACGCTTCCTCCCCCCCTGTGTTACAGAGGCAATCATGCCAGCTATTTTGCCCTCAAGGCCTGCTAAGGCAGATGCCAAATCATCCTTTGTAACACAAGCTGAGGCAGGTATATTGGTAGTGGCCACTATGCCTGACAAATGCAATGGCTCAGCCATCTTTCAGGAGAAACTGAGGCTGCATCAGCATGGGGTTGGTCTCCTGTTTTTAAAGGAGGTACTCTTACCTCTGTGCTTGATTTGTTCCCTATACCTCGTTTTCTGGAAGACATTGCTTACACACAAGGAAGAAAAGGAGTACTCGAGGAAGAAAAGGAGTACTCCCCACAAACTATAACCAGCCTTTAACCTGTCACCACTGTGTCCAAGACCACCAGACTCACGTGCCCAACTATCGCTCTGTGTTGTCCACGCGCACGCCAGGAGCTCCATGCCTATACGCATTAGCTTGAGATTGAGCACGCGAATCAGCAACCGGCGGCACGCCCACCGCACAGCACATGCGCCGTCCTGACGCACGCGGCGCATCTGCGACGCGCACAGCAGTGGCACATGCGCACACCCATGCCGGTGGCGCGCACACAGCGGGCCCACGATGCGCATGCGCACACTCGCGCACGCCAGTATTCAAAAAATGCACACCAAACCGGCCATCTGTAATCCCAGACACAGGCTCAAGGTTACCAGCAGTTTCAAAGGGAAATACATATACATATACATAAAAATCCCAAAGGGAGTACTCACCATCCCAAGCAGCAGGGCCTGTCTTACCAGGCCCAATCTTCCCCCATCACGGCGGGTAGCGCCTCCAAGGACCTTCAGGGACCGGGTCCCCCATATATTGGGGTCCAAACCCCTGGACCTGTAAAGCACCCTTTCTGGTTTTACCTTGGGCAAGATTGACCAGGAATACCAACTTAACAAGGGTCCAGCGCCTATATAGAAAACATTACAAGCAATACCTCGTTCTTGAACCGAGGTTCGGGTACAATCCAGTTTAGCTTTGTTAAGCCATCCAAATGGATCCGATTATAACGTCCTCAGGGGACATTTTTTGAAGAAATTTGAAGAGCTTCAACAGCCATGACCATTACCTTCAAGACACTGGTGGAAAAACGGAGGTACTTCCGGTATAGGAGGGGTTATATGGGAGGAACCGCCTAACTATTGGTTGCCAGTGTCCAATCACCTAAAGGTAAGCGTATAACCCACATAGTCATTATTATGGTGCTCTGTGTCCCGTGATGTACGATAAAGAAAATGACAGAAGAGCCGCTTTAAGTCATGAGAGCAAAAGAAATACATTTTAATACATATTTGCTTGTTACCATTTAAACCACTTGCCACCTGCTAATAGAAGACTTACTGCTAGGGAGCAGCAGTAAGCTGTGATCGGTCCCTGGCTACTCACATCGGTCATAGCCATCACGATTACAATTGCTTCCATGCATTACTGTTTTGCTTACTATTGTGATTAGCTCATAGCTATTACATGGTACGTGGGCCAATCACAACACCCTGTACCATGTGATTAGCTGTAGACAATCACAGATCACAATGGTAATCAAGCTGTCATGAATGAAACCCATTGACAGCTAAAACTATTGC
Source organism: Aquarana catesbeiana (assembly GCF_042186555.1). Taxonomy (NCBI): domain Eukaryota; kingdom Metazoa; phylum Chordata; class Amphibia; order Anura; family Ranidae; genus Aquarana; species Aquarana catesbeiana. The sequence continues at coordinate 519,774,922 of NC_133324.1, read as the reverse complement.
TTGTAACAGTGATTGTGGTGTCCGTTTATGAAGCAGTGATCCCAAGGATCGTCGCTGATCACAGTCCATAAACAGTTTATGAAACAGTGATAATTGGGGGGAGAAGTGTTTGAACTTGTTCTCCCGCCGATGATCTCTGCACATGGAGAGTCCTCATTGACTGTCACAGTAACCGCCAGTTTATGAAGCTGCGATCTCAGCGCTTCACTGGCGATCTGTGTCAGAATTCACCTCCCCGATTCAACAGCTCAGAGGTGGTGAATCGGGGAGTGAAGAGGAAATCTGGGGAGATCGAGAAAGATTTTTAACTTCCTTCTACCTCGTTCAGACCCCCAACACTGTAACCGCATATGTATGTATGTATGTATGTATGTATGTATGCATGTAGGGGGACTCATTTTTTAAAAATTAATCCATGCCGTCTGTCAGTGTACTGAGCGGTGATAATTTATCACTGCTTAATAAACGGACATTTCGATGTTTCTGTGAATTTCTGGTGCTGTAATCTCGTAAAGTCTCACGAGATTCCAGTATCAGGGGCCGTTCTCCACTGTTTGAAGCGTTTGTAGATCACTTCACTCCTCCAAAGGTGAAGCGATCTACACCGCTTCATAAACTGGCACACAGAGGAGAAAGATCTCCACTGTGAATGCCGGAGAATGAAGCAGTGAATAGATTTCACTGCTTCATAAATGGACACCTATCGCTGTTATAAGCAAGAATAGTGTTAAAAAAAAAAAAAATCCCTGATCAACCCTTCAGAGTAGCACAGTGTCACTATGGTGATACTGAACTACTCTGAACACGGGATTTAAAAAAGAAAAACAAAAAGAACTAAATTGTTTATAATTGTTTTCCTTCTCTCTCTTTTTTACATACTGCCACCTGTTAGTATCCATGATCACCACCACACCAAATGATGATGCTGCACTGATGACAGTATTACAAAAAAAAAAAAAAAAAACTTGACTTCATTTTCAAAAACATTGTACAAAAAACTCACCATGTCTCTTACTAAATACCTTGGACTGTACTTTTCAAAAAGGGGGTATTTGTACTGTCCTGCCATTTTATGGCCTCAAGAAATGATAGGCAGTCAGTACATCAGGACTGATCAATTTTCAAACATACATACCATATTTTGTAGGACTAATATAATATATACTAATATACTATAACTTTCACACAAATTAAATAATACACACCGATTTGGGTCATTTTTACCAAAGAAATATAACAGACTACATTTTGGCCTAACTTTATGAAGAAATTAAATTTTGCATACAAATAATCTAACAGAAACTAAGGAAAATGGGTTTCTATTTTTCAAAATTTTCTGTATTTATTTGTGTGAATTATTTTTTTTAAATAAATTTAATTTGCGTACAGTGTTGCTTGACTGTGCAATTGCGAGTTAACCACTTACCAACCGGCTCACGCCAATATACGTCAGTGAAGTGGCACAGGTGTGCAAAACAACGTACACGTACGTCGCTGCGTCATTGGTGGCTAGCGGGCACGCCGCCGACGGCACGAGCGTGTCCGTGGGTCCTGCGGACTCCATGTCTGCCGTTGGCCCGCGATCATGATACGGAGAGGCAGAATGAGGGAAATGCCTATGTAAACAAGGCATTCCCTGTTCTGCCTAGCAATACGACAGGGATCTACTGCTCCCAGTGATCGGGAGCAGTGATCTCTGTCATGTTCTAGTTAGCCCACCCCCCCTACAGTTAGAACACGCCCAGGGAATACACTTAAACCCTTGATCGCCCCCTAGTGTTTAACCCCTTCCCTGCCAGTAACATTTACACAGTAATCGGTGCATTTTTATAGCACTGATTGCTGTATAAATGCCAATGGTCCCAAAATAGTGTCAACAGTGTCCGATCTGTCTGCCGCAATGTCGCAGTCACGATAAAAAAAAAAAAAAGCCATAAATCCCCTATTTGGTAGACAAGATAACTTTTGCACAAACCAATATACACTTATTGCGATTTTTTTTTTTTACCAAAAATATGTAGAATACATATCGGCCTAAACTGAGGAAGAAATTTGTTTTATTGGTATATTTATTATAGCAAAAAGTAAAAAAATATTGCTTTTTTTTCAAAATGTTTGCTCTTTTTGTTTATAGCGCAAAAAATAAAATCCGCAGAGGTGATCAAATACCACCAAAAGAAGGCACTATTTGTGGGGGGAAAAAAAAAGGACATCAATTTTGTTAGGGTGCAACGTCGCACGACCGCGCAATTGTCAGTTAAAGCGACGCAGTGCCATATCGCAAAAAAGGGCTTGTCAGGAAAGGGGTAAATCCTCCGGGGCTGAAGTGGTTAAAGTAGCACAGTGCTGAATAGCAAACAATGCCCTGGTCATGAAGGGGGTAAAACCTTCCAGGAGGTCAAGTGGCTGAAATAGCCATAACAATGTTGTATTCATGCTAGCATTCCATAGCTGTACAATTAATGAGAAATGTAAACATTTCCAGTAGGAAACGCAGTGACTTAAAGAGTATATATATATTATTTTTTTCTTTTAACGCCAAGTTTCATTCTTTATATTATCTGGAGGGCTAAAGTTTAAAAATCTACACTGTTTCATTCTAGGCAGTAATTATGTAATATTGCATATTAAGATTTTATATTTTCCACATGAACCCAGCAGGTTGAGGTCTACAGTTTACAGAAAACAAAAAGAGTTCTGAAGCGCTAAAACTGGCAGTCATTAGAAACTTTTGCCATTTCATAACAATTATGCAAGGAATAGCTGGACACCAGGGCAGCTGCAAACTTCTGGAAGAAAAGTAGACAACAAAAATAAACAAAAATGCAGCGCTCAATGGGACCAGTAGTAAAGAACTATTGCTGATAGTATAATCAATAAAAGTTCATTTATTGGATGCAAGCTGAGATTTGAAATTAAAAAATACTGTCAATGAAAAAATGAGATGATAAAATTATTAGACTTCATAAGCACAACTCATTATCATGGTTGAAGTAATCCGAAAATTAGTATATACGATACCACCATGACTTCCAGATGACAAGGGGTTAATGTCAGCAAGTGTGCTCCAAGCTCCGATCCTAATTGTCAGACCCAATGGCTCAATGTGCAGGGAGAAAAATAGAGATGAGAGACACTGCCCTCTAAGGTGCACTTAGTGGCTGTATTCCGGATATCAGACTCGCTGTGATCCAGGAGGTGTATTGTAGATCGCGCCTCTGAACGACCTTGGTCAAGCTAGCTGATCAGGCTGGCTGGAACCTGGCGTGCTGGACGGCGCTCTGGATGGCGGGCACTGAATCCGGAAGCCGGGAGGCAGGGTCAGGGCTGGAAACGAGGAGTACCAGGAAGCTAGGTGGATCGCAAGCTCAAAGTAGCCGTGGCGACCGTGACTTACATGTTTCACGCTCCTGCGCTTTATCAAAGTTGATAGTTCACCAACTTTATCAAAGTTGGTGAACAACTGGTTAGAATGGATAACTGTCAACTTATATCTGTCTATGGGCAACCTAAGCGAAGCCTGCTAGAGTGAAAATCTGGCACGTTCTGGCAATGCAAACAATCAGTAGCTAATGTTCCAAGGCATTAGCTAGACTATGAAAAATAAAGAATAAGAGAATGAACATGACTTTGCAATTAAATGTTTTTTTTTTTCACTTTTGCATTACCGCGTTTTAGAATTAAACTTTTTTTTTTATTATTTTGGATAGAGTGGAAATGGATTAGAACACCTATCAGTTATTATTGCTTCCCGTGACCCCGTTCAGGAGATTCACCCTATCGAAAGTGAAAGAAAATCCCCAAATTTTGGGTTGACACCAGAACAAGAATAGAGGGGAAATCTTTTAATGGGGACATTAGTTCTGGTGACACCCTGGTGCTTGATCACTTTGAAGGGATTTCCTCTCATTACCTGGGTATAGGACAGGAAGTAAAGGAACATCTCCCCTATGAGACACACACGTGTGTGTTAGGTCTTAATACGATGTCAGCATTACCTCCTATATTGTTTTTTTTTGTTTTTTTTTTTTAACTGTGTTGTATTGTTAAAAATACCATATCAGAATATATGGACAATAAAGATTTACTGGTCTTACCATAATATAACATTAAGCCTGACAGAGCAAAAAAAATGAACTGCATTGTTTTATGTATACAGTCCTGTGCAATGATATCCTAGTTGTTAGTTTGGTGTGATAAAGCAAATTACTGTTCTTTAGAAATTACTTTAATGTCAGGACAAATGATGTCACAGTCCCATCTACGAGCTAGACGCCTTAAGGAGCCAAGCAAAAGGAGCTTCCATTAACAGGGGATTTAAAGCTTAGTCACTAATTGTATCTTAGCTAATTGAATGTGTCCAGGACTCCTATTAGAACAACAAGCCATGCTCACAAATAAAATGGATTTTCAACTTGACCACTAAAGAATTTATTTTGTCACGCACCACGATTCCTTCAGTTCATGCTATTAGAAAAAAGGCTGTAATCATATAAGCCCTTGTTTAATCATAGCTTTCAAAGTGCTATTTTAAAGAACATCACATTCAGCAAGCATTTGAAGCAGTATTAAACCCAAAAGCAAACATATTGCAGCTTACCAATTCTTGCGGTAGCTGCATTTGTTTTCTTTTTTAGGCTTTCTTGTATTTTCATCTGGTGATCAAGTCTGTTTTTCAACAGAATAAGCGGTCCTTCAGATGTATCAGTTACAGCGATGAGAGAAACCACTTTAACCACTTCAGCACCGGAAGAATTGGCTGCTCAATGACCACTTTTTGCGATTCAGTACTGTGTCATTTTAGCGGACAATTGCACAGTCGCGCGACGCTGTACCCAAACAAAATTTACATTCTTTTTTTCCCCACAAATAGAGCTTTCTTTTGGTGCTATTTGATCATCTCACTATAGGAGATGAGGAACTCACAATCTCTCTCTCCTCAGAGAACTGGGATGTGTGCGTTTACACAGACGTCCCTGTTCTGCTTCTCCTGCCCGTGATCGCTCGTGGCCGGTGGTCATCGCGACAGCTAGTCACAAGCATTGGCACCCCCGCCTCCGGCAGGGCGCGCCTGCTATCCCACTTAAAGGGACCGATGTATAGCTACGACGGTTCGTGCTGATCTGCCACAGTATAATGACGGCGGCTGGTCGGCAAGTGGTTAAACTGGCTGGGTGTTTTATATGTAAAACCTTTATCTAAAGTATTAGCTGGAATTTGTATTCAATTTGTTAGTGTATTTAAATCTGCTAGTACAGCCAACACTCCCCTCCCCCCAAATTGGATGAATGAGCACAGGGACGCCCTCGGACAGCAGCATTGTCAGAGTGGGGGTATTTTAATACAGGAGGCGTGTTACTGGCCAGATCACCAGGTAGAAATGGGGATAAAAAAAAAAAAAAAATGCAACAATCACATCTAATGATTGGTAAGCTGTAATATATTGAATTTTCTGGTTTTGGGTTTAATACCACTTTAAAAAGGCAACAGTTTTCCTGAAACTTGTAAAGCTAGGTGTCTGCCCTTGTCATACACGGGTTTCTACCACATACTTTTCTACAATGCAGTGAAAGTAATACAGCTTGAACAAGACTGTTGAGGAAACAAGCAGCTCACTTAACAGGCGAGTTTGTGTTCTTTCCTCAATCAGCAACTTAATATCCGGAGTTAGTCAGAAACGTAGTCTATATGACTACAATTACCTTAACAGTCTGGTCCAAAGACGAAGTAACCGCCCGAGCTTGAGGGCCTCCAGAACCACACTGTACATCTGTGATGGGCAATGTGTGTTGGGTCCACATATGTCTGGGTTCAGGCCCTCGAGACCCTTCAGCCTGCAATACACTGAATAAGAGAATTTTAATATTTATTAGTTTGAGATAAACCAGGAACTATTGACAATCTTGTTAGATACAATCATTGTGTTCGTTATTTTGTTTGGCAGTTACATAACCACAGAATTTCAGGCTAGATTTAATTTAGAAATAAAGTGTATGTATAGACATTTTTTAAAGGATAAGTTCAGCTTTGAAAAACGTTAAATCTTCCACCCGGTTTTAGGGTGGAAGATGTAACATGTTCCCGCACCTGCAGCAGCTCAGCAATCCGAGCTTTCACTGTGACAGCAGTACGGGGAGAAGTTCCCCAGTACCAGCTGTCATTTTTTTAAAAGAATGCAGCTGTGTGGGGCTCTGCCACCCAGTCATGTCATTCATTCGCAGAGCCCTGTCAAAGAATGAACTACAACCACCGACAGCCTTTGCAACTGTTGGCTTGTAGTTCAATGATCTGCCACGGCGCTGTTGTAGTTTGATTCTTCCCGTCAGGGTATCTGCTTGCCCGTTCGGGGTGTACGAGCAGACGGCTTACACTGACAGTCTGCAGGGTACCCTTATGGCATCAGTGATCTGATGATCACTGGTGCAATGCTTTCCAGGCTCCTAAATAAAAAAAATAAAAAAGAAGAAGAAAATGAGTAAATGCACACATTTTTGCAGGTAAAAAAAAAGTGCATTTATTTTTTTTAAGGTGAACTTATTCTTTAGGTTTTGAATATAGTGTGCCAGGATTAGTTCCCATGATACTCTGTTATTGATGTCTCTGACCCTACTTTGTAGATTCATGCTCCGCATTTGTTCTATGACTTGTCAACAAAACAGAAAGTGATCCAAAATTTTTATGTTTTTAGCAAACAAGAGTTAAAAGGGTATTTTTTCAATGTGGGTGCTGTTCTGGTGACATCTGCTTATAATGGTAACTTCCCTCACTTTGTAGAGATTGTCTCACTTTCTATTGCATCTTCAGGACAGAAAGTGAATGGAAATTTAACCAGAAGAAATTCACTGGCTCCAAGTGTTAAGCTTCCCAACTGTTTAGGCCCCCAAGAGAGTACAGGAGGCCTACAACTTTATACAATCTGGAAGAGGTGCTTGCGCACAGTGTTATGCTTTCTACAAACATAATGCTATATGCATTTACCAGTAGGTTGAACGTTTGTCCCTTCAGTCCTTAGAACATTGCTCCATTAGTGTTGTGGAAGATCAAGGTGGTCTTTACCAAACCTGAGAATAGCCACAATGTTGAATATGAATGGCAGAGACTTCATCCGTGGTAATCAGTTCTTCTTAACCACTTCCCCTGGGTAGACGTCATATGATGTTATTTACTTTGAGTGGGGATATCTGGATGATTGATGCTTGCAGCTACAGGCATTATCCAGATAACTTTTTTTTTTCAGTTGGGGATTCCCTACACTGTAAAAGTCACTTCCAGCACTGGCAGATGTAATCCTCTGCAACTCTAAACTGGTAACCAGTAAATGTAGCTGTACTGTACTGTAGCTTGGCGCCATTCCGCAAGTGTGCGCAATTTTAAAGCGTGACAAGTTTGGTATCTATTTACTCGATGTAACATCATCTTTCACATTATACAAAAAAATTTTGGGTAAATATTGGGGTTTTTTTTTTTTTTTTTTTTTTTTAAATGAAAGTGCTTCCCCCCCAAAAAATACAAAAATCATGTTTGAAGAATTGCTGTGCAAATATAGCGTGACATAAAAAAATGGCAACGACCACCATTTTATTCACTAGGGTCTCTGAGATATTATATATATTTATTATGTTTGAGGGTTCTGTGTAATTTTCTATCAAAACAAATTATGATTTTTACATGTAGGAGAAATGCCAGAATTGGCTTGGGTGGCAAGTGGTTAAGACAGAGGCTTGAACATCAACATGATCACCAAGTGGTTCACGAAGTAGGGTTCTTTGTAGTAGCCCATCTAAGGACTGGACTGCATGTCATTTTATACACAGATTTTTGTTAGATGCTTTCCCATTGGCAAAGTTGTCACCTGACTTTGGATCACAATGTGTTTAGAATTTTTATTTTTGGCAACCCCTTTTCCACCTAACTATCCATCAGGAACCTAACCTCATTACATATATCTGCACTACAGATCTATTTTGACATTCCTCACACTCATCAGTCAAAAGCAAATTATATATGTCTATATGTTGAGCAGACCTTTCAAAACTCTCATATGAACAAAACCCCAAATCTCTTACGTGAAAAGGTTCCACACCAGAACTAGGCTATCCTTTGCACCAGACACAAAATGGCTGCCGTCATCTGTGAACATGAGACAGGTCAGATCCTGGTAGTGACTATTGAGAATGGCAAGGAGATTTCCTGTACAAACCTAGATACCACAGTGGAAATGTAAAGAAGAAAACAAAGTCTGAATTAAAAAGTGACAACAAAGTACACAAAAATAACAAAATTATTTAAAAATAAAATTTTTATGAGATAAAAGTGTGAATCTTTACATTTCACTCAAAAGCACTTATGCATTTCTTAATCTGATATTTACATTTAAATTATGCATTACATTAAAGGATACCTGTAATTAAAAAATAAAGTATGCAATTTCTTGACTGAAAATGCTAGGCCCCTGGGTGTTTTTTTTTTAAACAAACATGTTATACTTAACTGCTCTGTGCAGTGGTTTTGCACAGAGCAGCTCTGATCCTCTTCTTTTCGGGTCCCCCGCCAGCGCTCTTGGCTCCTTCCCCCTTAAACAGTGCCCACAGAGAAAGCCATTTGCTGGCTCCCGAGCTGCTGCTCTATGCATCCATAAGACACACAGAGCCGTGGCTCGGCCCTGTCCCCGCTCTCCTCATTGGCTCAAAAAACAGACATGCAGAATACAGGAGTATCATTTCCTAAATGCCTTTAAACTGGTGGTCAACTGCAGACTGGAAGATGGTTTTAGCTAAAATGCACGTGGGCAGGAAAGGTTGCATAGCCATTGAGCTCTGCTATCCCTATAATAGTCCCATAGTGAAAAAGGTAAACAGTAGAATTTAGTTTGAGGACACTGGTACGACAAACGCTTCGACATTTGACACAGTTCCCCATGAATGTTTACTGTACAAAGTAAGGTACGTTGGCATGGACCATAGGGCGAGTACATGGATTGAAAACTGGCTACAGGGACGAGTTCAGAGGATGGTGATAAATGGTGAGGGGTGGGTAGTGGGGTCCCCCAGGGTTCTGTGCTGGGACCAATCCCATTTCATTTGTTCACAAACGACCTGGAGGATGGGGTTCAATCTCTGTATTTGCGGACGATACTAAGCTACGCAAAGCAATAACTTCTCCGCAGGATGTGGAAACCTTGCAAAAAGATCTGAACAAATGATTGGGGTGGGCAACTACATGGCAAATGAGGTTTAACCGCTTCAGCCCCGGATCATTTGGCTGGCCAAAGACCAGAGCACTTTTTGCGATTTAGCACTGTGTCGATTAAAATGACAATTGCGCGGTAGTGCGACGTGGCTTCCAAACAAAATCGATGTCCTTTTTCCCCACAAATAGAGCTTTCTTTTGGTGGTATTTGATCACCTCTGCGGTTTTTATTTTTTGCGCTATAAACAAAAAAAAAGGGAGCGACAATTTTGAAAAAAAAAAAAACGCATTATTTTTTACTTTTTGCTATAATATCCCCAAAAAATATATTAAAAAAAACATTTTTTTTCCTCAGTTTAGGCCGATACGTATTCTCCTATATATTTTTGGTAAAAAAAATAAATAATCACAATAAGTGTATATTGATTTGTTTGTGCAAAAGTTATAGCGTCTACAAAATAGGAGATAGTTTTATGGCATTTTTATTAATAACGTTTTTTTTTTTTTACTGGTAATGGCGGCGATCAGCGATTTTTATCGTGACAGCGACATTATGGCGGACACGGACAATTTTGACACATTTTTGGGACCATTGGCATTAATACAGCGATCAGTGTGATTAAAAATGCATTGATTACTGTAAAAATGTCACTGGCAGTGAAGGGGTTAACACTAGGGGGAAGTTAAGAAGTTAATGTGTGTCCTAGGGACTGAAGGGGCATGCGGACTGTGCAGGGAAACTAACAGATTGTCTGTTCATACTCTGTATGAACAGAGGATCTGTCAGTTCTCCCCTCAGAGAACCGGAAACTGTGTTTACACACACACAGATGCTGGTTCTCCGTGTGCCCCAAGCTATCGCGGGAGCCCGGCGGTGATCGGACCGCCGGGCACTCGCATCGGCTCAGGGGGCGAGCACGCGCCCCCTAGTGGCCCAGCTGTGCCATTCTGCCGCAGTACAACTGCGGCGGCTGGTTGGCATGTGGTTAATGTAGAAAAACGTAAAATAATGCATTCGGGTGGCAAAAATATGAATGCACTCTATACACCGGGGGGGGCAGAACCTCTGGGGAAATCTAGGATGGAAAAGGACCTGGGGGACCTAGTAGATGATAGGCTCAGCAATGGCATGCAATGCCAAGCTGCTGCTAACAAAGCAAACAGAATATTGGCATGCATTAAAAAGGGGAATAACTCCAGAGATAAAACGATAATTCTTCCACTCTACAAGACTCTGGTCCGGCCTCACCTGGAGTATGCTGTCCAGTTTTGGGCACCAGACCTCAGGAAGGATGTACTGGAAATGGAGAGAGTACGAAGAAGGGCAACTAAGCTAGTAAAGGGTCTGGAGGATATTAGTTATGAAGAAAGGTTGTGAGCACTAAACTTATTCTTTCTGGAGAAGAGACGCAATTTGAGAGGGGATACGATTTTAACTTACAAATACCGTATTGGTGACCCCACAATAGGGATAAAACTTTTTTGTGGGAGGGAGTTTTATAAGGCACGTGGCCACTCATTAAAAATTAGAAGAACAGAAGAACAGAGGTTTAACCTTAAACTGCGTAGAGGCTTCTTTACTGCAAGTGCGGCAAGGATGTGGAATTTCCTTCCACAGGCGGTGGTCTCAGCAGAGAGCATCGATAGTTTCAAAAAACTATTAGATAAGCACCTGAAGGACCGCAACATACCGGGATATACAATGTAATACTGACATATAGTCATACACATAGGTTGGACTTGATGGACTTGTGTCTTTTTTCAACCTCACCTACTGTAACTGCTATTGGGAGCTCATGTCTTATGACGTGTGAAAATCAATGTTTCCCTATGAGAGCCATCTTAACTAGTCCGACACAAGTTGATCCTATTTTGAAAATGCTCCCTGCACTACTTTGGTCCAACTTTGATCCTACCTCAGCCCATTGAATATCACTGAAGTCAAATCTCGTCTGTTCTTCTCCCTCTGTCAGGTCTCTTCCGCTGTCTTCTCCCACTGTTCTTCTTCCGATGTTGACTCGATGCGTTCTCCCGCTCTAATGCTGGGTGCGCCACTACTTATATTGGCATGGGGTGGAATCACCGGGTGACGTCACCGGGAAGCCCCGCCCCTTATGTCACCGCCCCATCATGCCCTGGGCGGTGACATCATAAGGGGTCAGGCTTCTGGGTGACGTCACCCGATGACCCCGCCTCATGCCAATATAAGTAATGGCGCACCCAGCATTGGATCGGGAGAGAGTGTTTTGTGAATATCGGAAGAAGAACAGAGGGAGAAGACAGCGGAGAAGACCCGGCAAAAGAGTGAGAAGACAGCGGACAAGACCTGGCAGAGGCAGAAGACAGCGGACAGAGGGAGGAGAACCGGAGAGGGCTAGAAGACATCAGCGGAGATGACCCAGAGAGGGGAAAAGAACCGGCAGAGGCAGAAGACATCGGAAGCGACGCCAGAGCTGCCTTAATAAATTACTCTAAAAATCGGTGTACTGCGTTTTATTTTTGACACTTTTCTCTCTCTCTCTTTTTTTTTTTTTTTTTTTTTTTTAGGTGGATGGGTAGGGGTACAAAGTACCCAATGCTCATTCAGGGTGGGGGGCCGGGATCAGGGGGCCCCCTTTGTTAAAGCAGGCTACCAGATTCCGATAAGCCCCCCGACCTCATCAACATGAGGACAAGGTGCGTTGGGGGGGGGGGGGGCGCAAGGCCCCCCTGCCCTAAAGCACTCAACCCCCATGATGAGGGCAAGCGGCCTGGTACGGTTCAGGAGGAGGGGGGCGCTCGCTTGTCCTCACCCCCTTTCCTGACCTGCGTGCTCGGATAAGGGTCTGGTATGGATTTTGGGCGGACCACACGCCATTTTTTCTGGTGGGGTTACCCTTAAAATCCATGCCAGACCGAAGGACCTGGTATGGTCTTGGAGGGGGGAACCCATGCTTTTTTTTTTTTTTAATTGGTGTGGAGTTTCCCCTAAGAAGATTTATACCGGACACAAAGTGCCCGATATTGTCGGGTTCAAAGTCAGATCCCTGTTCTTTGAAGTCGGACGGATGTCGGACTTCAAGTCGCAGGGCAAAGTCGGATCCACAGTCGTACCAGTGTGAACCTGGCCTGAGAGTAGGGCCGAAACAACTAAATTATTGTCAACATACAGAATGCATTATTTGTTTACATATCAGGAAAAACAGTGCAGCACACTGTCCATACAGCAGTAAGTGCCTGAGAACATGTGACTGTGTGAGGACCAATGCTTTTGGGACTTGTAGTCCTGGGCAGGAAGCGAGTGGTTCTAAAGGCAGACGTTTTTATTACCTTGCTATAGGGGCACTCTATACCTATACTTTGCAGCTTGCTATTGGGGCACTCTGAAGGCAGGAGGACCCAGAAGCATTGGTGGGGGACCCCAGAAGAGAAGAATCAGGGCTGCTCTATGCAAAACCATTACAGAGCAGGAAAGTATAACATGTTTGCTGTTAAAAAAAATATATATATCACTTTAAAGACTGTGTGCAGGGAATCTTCCCTGCACACAGTCTTTAACCGCTTCAATACAGGGCATTTTCATCCCCTTCCTGCCCAGACCAATATTTAGTTTTCAGCGCTGTCGCACTTTGAATGACAATTGCATGGTCATGCTATACTGTACCCAAATGAAATTTTTATTTTTTTTTTTTCCCCACAAATAGAGCTTTTTTTTGGTGGTATTTGATCACCTCTGCATTTTTTATTTTTTGCGCTATAAACAAAAGAAGAGCGACAATTTTGAAAAGAAAAAACACAATTTTTTTTACTTTTTGCTATAATAAATGTCCCAATTTTTAAAAAACAATTTTTTTCCTCAGTTTAGGCTGATATGTATTCTTCTACATATTTTTTGAAAAAAAAAAAAAAAATCGCAGTAAGTGTATATTGATTGGTTTGCGCAAACGTTATAGCGTCTATAACATATGGGATAGATTCATGGCATTTTTATTTGTTTTTTTACTAGTAATGGTGGCGATCTACGATTTTTTTTTTTTTTTTTTATGACTGACATTGCGACGGACATATCGGACACTTTTGACATATTTTTGGGACCATTCACATTTATACAGCGATCAGTGCTATAAAATTGCACCAATTACTGTGTAAATGTGACTGGCAGGGAAGGGGTTAACACTAGGAGGTGATCGAGGGGTTATGTTTCCTAGGGAGTGATTCTAACTGTAGGGAGAGGGGACTCACAAAGGGGAGCAGATCGATCGGTGTTCCTCTGTATTGAGAACACATGATCGGTCTCCTCTCACCTGACAAGACGTGGATCTGTGTGTTTACGCACACAGATCCACGGTCCTGCTGTGTTCACGGGCAATCGCAGGTGCCCGGTGGACATCGTGGCCGCCGGGCACGCGCACCGGGTCCGGTCGGGAAGCCCAGGACGTCATATGATGCACGCCCATTAATATGACGTCCCCCCCCTGCAGACGTCATATTAATATAGCCAGGTAATGAAGTGGTTAAAGTGATTTTTTTTTTTTTTTTTAACATGTTATACTTTCCTGCTCTGTAATGGTTTTGCAGAAGAGAAGTCCTGATTCTTCTCTTCTGGGGTCCCCCTGCCTTCAGCATCTGAAACAGTGTATACACCGCTCCTTCACCACTCCTGCCCATTGAAATCAATGGGCAGCGCGGCTATACAGCCGGCAAAGCGCCTCTGCAGAGGCACTTTGCGGTGGTTTTTAACCCTATCTCGGCTGCTAGCGGGGGGTAAAACCACCCCACTAGTGGCCGAATACCGCCGCTAAAACGACGGTAAAGCTAATAATAGCGGCTCTTTACCGCCGACGCACTTCCCGCCCCAGTGTGAAAGGGGCCTTACAGTAGAGATTATCTGCTCTTTTTTGTACTATAAAAAAGGGCTAATTTTAGTTTTAACGCCATTATGACAGATGATACAAACAAAAAAAAAAAAGCATACTGCTGCTGCTGCTGAACGTCTTAGGTCTGGTTTACACCTATACTTTTTTTTTTTTTTTTTTTTTTTTTTTGGTGCTTTTTGCAGAAATGCACTACAGTTAATTTAACGTGGTTTCCTACGAGACACATTCACATATATGCTTTTTTCAGCCGTTGCGTATTTGGACAGGGTTTAAGGACATTTTTCAACGCAAACTGTGTTTTTTTGGTTGAAGAGACTTCAATGGAGAAGGTGCAGAAAAGCATGTAGTGCATTGTTGCCGCAATTTGCGTTTTTTAATCTGCCCAACAACAAATTGGCCAAAAAAAAAAAAAAAAAAAAAAAAAAGCATAAAAAAATGCATATCGCAGCAAAATCTCTGGGCAAAAAACGCACAGCAAAAAGCACTGCAGAAACGGATCAAAAGCAAACTGCATAGGTGTGAACCAAGCCTTATGCTGGCCATAAACGTATCAATGTTCGGACGACAATATTCATTACAAAAAACCTTTGTTCATTCACTGAAAGAATGTCGTTTGAAAATTTCACTTGCTTTTAAATGAGAGATTTTGCTCCCTAACCATATAACTGGTTATATATATTTACCACTGCATATAGATATTTAAGAAAAAATTGCCTTTTATTTTAAACTTTACATATTAACTAAAATTATACAGCACACTGTTTTTTAAGGTTATTATCCCATTGATCGAAACAATAATCTGCCAACTAATCAATTATGAAAATTGCAACCCTATTTGAGGGAATAGATTTTCCAAAACAAAAAAAAAAATTGAAGAAGCAGGATGGAAACATTAAATTAATTAAAATAGTGTATGTGTTTTTCATTTGGGAAATTCCATTAATTCCCAACTTAAATTTTGAAAGCAAAGAAATGCTGAACTTGTGATATTTGTCAGTTTTCTATTTCATATGAAACTAAACTTAGGTCAAGATGAGCCTAAAAATTGAACTTTAGTCAGAAAATTAGATCCTGCTAGACCTTTTCAGACTGGCCCCTTTTGCAGGTATAGTTATGGAAAACATTAAAAATAAGTATCTATACTGTTTAAAATTCAGTAATACTCTGTCTCAAATGCTTAGTTGCCCTCTATTTTTAGGCACTGTGCCAAATTTGTAGAGGCTGATCTCCTGACAGCCTAAAAATTTACTGCTGTTCAGGGGCTCTGGGCTTCAGCAAAATGTCAGCCTCCAGCAAGAGCAGACAGGGGCAATGCTGGAGGCAATTTACAGCACACACAAATTTTGGTAGCATAATTAGTAATCCTGATTGTATGTTCCTTGCTAAAGGACATTATTTTTATCAGGTTCTTATGGGTAAAGTTCAGCTTTAAGCATCCTCCAAACTCATGTCTAGCCGAACTCTAGTTCTTTTTTTAATCCGATGAGCTGCAAGCTGGATCATTCCAACCCTGCAGCTCATGTAAACAAAGAGGCAGGAATAACCTGGCCTGCAGCTCACAGGAGTATTAAAAAAAAAAAAAAAAAAAAAAAAGGGGCTTGTTTACAGCTTGTTTGCACAAGTGTCACTTTCTGATTTGCAGTAGAACACTTTTCAGAGGCCGTTTGACAGATGGTTGGGAGGCGTTACATTCCCTCCTCACCACAATCTGATCTGCCGGCTCTGAAAAGAAAAAATAAACATGCATATATTAATCACTTCAATACCGGGCACTTTCCCCCCTTCCTGCCCAAGTCAATTTTCAGCGTTGTCACTTTTTAAATGACAATTGCGCAGTCATGCTACACTGTACCCAAACAAAATTGTTATTTTGTTCCCACAAATAGCGCTTTTGTTTGGTGGCATTTGATCACACCTCTGAGGTTTTTATTTTTTGCTAAACAAAAAAAAAAAAAAAAAGACCAAAAATTTTGAAAAAAAAAAAAAAAAATGTTTTTCTTTGTTTCTGTTATAAAATTTTGTAAATAAAGTAAGCTTTCTCCTTCTCTGATGGGCACTGATGAGGCTACACCAATGAGGTGGCACTGATGGGTACTTATGAATGGCACTGATGGGCATCACTGATGGCACTGATTGGCATCTGCCTGGTGTTCCAGGGTGGCATACCTGGTGGACGTCATTTGTGGGCATCCCTGGTGGTCCTGGGTGGGCATTCGTGGGGGGGCTGCGCTGATAAACAATCAGCACAGACCCCCTTACCCACCACCCCGTCAAGAGGGCAGCCAATCGGCTCGCGTCTGTCAGACGCGAGTGAGAAAAAGCCAATTAACGGCTCTTCCTGTTTACACTGTGATTGGATACGGCTGATCACGTGGTAAAGAGCCTCCGTCAGAGGCTCTTTACCGAGATCGGTGTTGCGGTGTGTCAGACAGACATATGATGCCCAGTCAGGATATCTGAACCACTTCCTGGCCATCATTTTGCTATAGGCAGGGCGGGAAGTGGTTAACCTGGAAAAATACTAAAGAAACATACATACTCACCTCTATGCTGTAACATCACTGAGATGCTGCAGTGCTACCCTGCTGGCTTTAAGCTCAAGAATTGGGCAATCACATGACCGCTGATCGCTCAGTTTTGATCTCCTGGGAGCAGAGATCAGTCTCCACTCTTCTCCTTCAGAGCAGGCTGGGGAGGGGAGTGGGAGCAGCTGACTCAGGCTCTCAGCTGCATGCTGAGAGGTGGAGCCAGCTGTCAATCAGGCATCTGGGTGGATCCTAAAAAATAAAAAAAGTGTAGCGCTGTAGACCCCTAAAAATTAAAATTATTAAAACTGAATAAGTGATATCTCAGAATCTAATGAAGTGTATATATAATGACATACCATATGATTAGATATTAGTACAAAGAAACTAAATACCGTATTTATCGGCGTATAACACGCACTTTTTTCCCCCTTAAAATCAGGGGAAAATCGCGGGTGCGTGTTATACGCCGATCCCCTGCGATCCGGAGCTGTCAGATTTTCAAAATCGCCCACCGCGATTTGAAAATGGCGCCGCCAGCGCCGAAATACACAGTGCCGGTCCTCGGCTCTTCTCGGCCACTTTCGTCTTCACTCGAGCGCCGCCCGAACCTAGCCGAGTGTACTCGGCTAGGTTCGGATAGCTCCGCTCGGGACTACGAGTGGAGCCGAAAGTAAACGAGAGCCGCCGAGAAGAGCCGAGGACCGGCTCTGTGTATTTCGGCGCCATTTTCAAATCGCGGTCGGCGATTTTGAAAGACAGGATGGCAGGGATCACAGGATGCAAGGCTGCACTGCGGAAGGCTGCACTGCGGAAGGCTGCACTGCGGAAGGCTGCACTGCGGAAGGCTGCACTGCGGAAGGCTGCACTGCGGAAGGCTGCACTGCGGAAGGCTGCACTGCGGAAGGCTGCACTGCGGAAGGCTGCACTGCGGAAGGCTGCACTGCGGAAGGCTGCACTGGGGCAAGGCTGCACTGAGAAGGCTGCAATGATGGGCATTTAAATGTAAGTTTTTTTTCCTTCAACTTCCCTCCTAAAAGTTTTTTTTTCCTTAAAATTCCCTCCTAAATTGGGGTGTGTGTTATACGCCGATAAATACGGTAAATACATATATAGTGTACAAAAATATGAACCAATGTGCAAAGAACCCCTGCAATATTAATGTAGATAAAATTGGTACACTGTGTATATAGTATATAAACTATAGAGACATCAAAACATGTGAACGGTGATGCAAATATAAAATTAATTAAAGTCCAAAAAGTCCTACATGAAATAAATATCAAAGTCCACCAACAGTATAAAGGAAGTGAGAAAGCCACCACCCAGGGTCTTACCAAAAGTAAATGACTTGGAACAACTTATGCCGGCTAAGTCACAAAAGGCTGCGAGACCAACAGGTCACGAGAGTGTAGTTCTTGAAATGCCCATTTTGTATTGTACATTGAAATAGGAGATATGTGAGGAGGCTGTGTAGAAGATTGAAAGTAACCAGAATTACCAGGAAAGGCAATGATGGTGGAAATAGCCGTCACCTGAAGATATTAAAGGCTTACCAGAGGTTGTTGACATCCCCTTTAGATATCCTCAATAGATTCCAAACCAAGGCGACTGTTTAGCATCCACAGTTATCCTCAACAATCATGGAAAGTGATCCAATCGCAATGGAAGGCCACAAAAGAATATTCATATGCCATGCGAAAAATGGATGAAAGAACTCACATAGCTTAATAACGTAAACACTGGTTTATTAAAAGTATAAAAATAAACTCGCATATTCGCAGAGGGTGGAACTTTCACAATTACCGCTACCTGATCTTTGTAATTTTTGATGATCTACGAATATGTGGGTTTATTTTTGATTCTTTTAACCACTTGATGACCGCCTCACGCCGATTTACGTCGGCAAGGTGGCACGGACAGGCAAAATCACGTACATGTACGTGATTTGCCTTCCGCGGGTGGGGGGTCCGATCGGACCCCCCCCCGGTGCCCGAGGCGGTCGTCTTTTCTCCCACGGCGATCGGAGATGAGGGGGAGGCCATCCGTTCGTGGCCCCCCCCTCGCGATCGCCGCCGGCCAATGAGAACATTCCTTTGCTGCTGTATGCTAAACAGCAGCAAAGGAAATGATGTCATCTCTCCTCGGCTCGGTAATTTCCGTTCCGGCCCGAGGAGAGAAGACAAGTGAGTGAGTGCACAACACACACACACACACACAGTAGAACATGCCAGGCACACAAAACACCCAGATCCCCCCCCAATCACCCCCCCCCCCCCCGTCACAAACTGACACCTGCAGTTTTTTTTTTTTTTTTTCTGATTACTGTATTGGTGTCAGTTTGTGACAGTTACAGTGTTGGGACAGTTAGTATTACCCCCCTGTAGGTCTAGGATACCCCCCTAACCCCCCCTAATAAAGTTTTAACCCCTTGATCACCCCCTGTCACCAGTGTCGCTAAGCGATCATTTTTCTGATCGCTGTATTAGTGTCGCTGGTGACGCTAGTTAGTGAGGTAAATATTTAGGTTCGCCGTCAGCGTTTTATAGCGACAGGGACCCCCATATACTATCTAATAAATGTTTTAACCCCTTGATTGCCCCCTAGTTAACCCTTTCACCACTGATCACCGTATAACTGTTACGGGTGACGCTGGTTAGTTTGTTTATTTTTTATAGTGTCAGGGCACCCGCCGTTTATTACCGAATAAAGGTTTAGCCCCCCGGTCGCCCGGCGGTGATATGCGTCGCCCCAGGCAGCGTCAGATTAGCGACAGTACCGCTAACACCCACGCACGCAGCATACGCCTCCCTTAGTGGTATAGTATCTGAACGGATCAATATCTGATCCGATCAGATCTATACTAGCGTCCCCAGCAGTTTAGGGTTCCCAAAAACGCAGTGTTAGTGGGATCAGCCCAGATACCTGCTAGCACCTGCGTTTTGTCCCTCCGCCCGGCCCACCCAAGTGCAGTATCGATCGATCACTGTCACTTACAAAACACTAAACGCATAACTGCAGCGTTCGCAGAGTCAGGCCTGATCCCTGCGATCGCTAACAGTTTTTTTGGTAGCATTTTGGTGAGCTGGCAAGCACCAGCCCCAGGCTGCGCCAGAGTAGCGCCAGTACCACTGACACCCACGCACGTACCATACACCTCCCTTAGTGGTATAGTATCTGAACGGATCAATATCTGGTCCGATCAGATCTATACTAGCGTCCCCAGCAGTTTAGGGTTCCCAAAAAGGCAGTGTTAGCGGGATCAGCCCAGATACCTGCTAGCACCTGCGTTGTGCCCCTCCGCCCGGCCCAGCCCAGCCCAGTCCACCCAAGTGCAGTATCGATCGATCACTGTCACTTACAAGGCACTAAACGCATAACTGCAGCGTTCGCAGAGTCAGGCCTGATCCCTGCGATCGCTAACAGTTTTTTTGGTAGCATTTTGGTGAACTAGCAAGCACCGGCCCCAGGCAGCGTCAGGTTAGCGCCAGTACCACTAACACCCACGCACGCAGCATACGCCTCCTTTAGTGGTATAGTATCTGAACGGATCAATATCTGATCCGATCAGATCTATACTGGCGTCCCCAGCAGTTTAGGGTTCCCAAAAACGCAGTGTTAGCGGGATCAGCCCAGATACCTGCTAGCACCTGCGTTTTGCCCCTCCGCCCGGCCCAGCCCAGCCCACCCAAGTGCAGTATCGATCGATCACTGTCACTTACAAAACACTAAACGCATAACTGCAGCGTTTGCAGAGTCAGGCCTGATCCCTGCGATCGCTAACAGTTTTTTTGGAAGCTTTTTATTGAACTGGCAAGCACCAGCGGCCTAGTACACCCCGGTCGTAGTCAAACCAGCGCTGCAGTAACACTTGGTGACGTGGCGAGTCCCATAAGTGCAGTTCAAGCTGGTGAGGTGGCAAGCACAAGTAGTGTCCCGCTGCCACCAAAAAGACAAACACAGGCCCGTCATGCCCATAGTGCCCTTCCTGCTGCATTCGCCAATCCTAATTGGGAACACACCGCTTCTGCAGCGCCCGTACTTCCCCCATTCACATCCCCAACCAAATGCAGTCGGCTGTATGAGAGGCATTTTTATGTCCTCCCGAGTACCCCTACCCAACGAACCCCCCCAAAAAGATGTCGTGTCTGCAGCAAGTGCGGATATAGGCGTGACACCCGCTATTATTGTCCCTCCTGTCCTGACAATCCTGGTCTTTGCATTGGTGAATGTTTTGAACGCTACCATGCACTAGTTGAGTATTAGCGTAGGGTACAGCATTCCACAGACTAGGCACACTTTCACAGGGTCTCCCAAGATGCCATCGCATTTTGAGAGACCCGAACCTGGAACCGGTTACAGTTATAAAAGTTAGTTACAAAAAAAGTGTAAAAAAAAATATATGTATAAAAAAAAAAAAAAAAAAAAAAAAAATAGTTGTCGTTTTATTGTTCTCTCTCTCTCTATTCTCTCTCTCTATTGTTCTGCTCTTTTTTTACTGTATTCTATTCTGCAATGTTTTATTGTTATTGTTATTATGTTTTATCATGTTTGTTTTTCAGGTATGTAATTATTTATACTTTACTGTTTACTGTGCTTTATTGTTAACCATTGTTAACCATTTTTTTGTCTTCAGGTACGCCATTCACGACTTTGAATGGTTATACCAGAATGATGCCTGCAGGTTTAGGTATCATCTTGGTATCATTCTTTTCAGCCAGCGGTCGGCTTTCATGTAAAAGCAATCCTAGTGGCTAATTAGCCTCTAGACTGCTTTTACAAGCCGTGGGAGGGAATGCCCCCCCCCCCCACACCGTCTTCCGTGTTTTTCTCTGGCTCTCCTGTCTCAACAGGGAACCTGAGAATGCAGCCGGTGATTCAGCCAGCTGACCATAGAGCTGATCAGAGACCAGAGTGGCTCCAAACATCTCTATGGCCTAAGAAACCGGAAGCTACGATCATTTTATGACTTTTTCGCCGGATGTAAATAGCGCCATTGGGAAATTGGGGAAGCATTTTATCACACCGATCTTGGTGTCATCAGATGCTTTGAGGGCAGAGGAGAGATCTAGGGTCTAATAGACCCCAATTTTTTCAAAAAAGAGTACCTGTCACTACCTATTGCTATCATAGGGGATATTTGCATTCCCCGAGATAACAATAAAAATGATTAAAAAAAAAAAAAAAAAATGAAAGGAACAGTTTAAAAATAAGATAAAAAAGCAAAAAAATAATAAAGAAAAAAAAAAAAAGCACCCCTGTCGCCCCCTGCTCTCGCGCTAAGGCGAACGCAAACGGCGGTCTGTCGTCAAACGTAAACAGCAATTGCACCATGCATGTGAGGTATCGCCGCGAAGGTCAGATCGAGGGCAGTAATTTTTGCAGTAGACCTCCTCTGTAAATCTAAAGTGGTAACCTGTAAAGGCTTTTAAAAATGCATTTATTTTGTTGCCACTGCACGTTTGTGCGCAATTTTAAAGCATGTCATGTTTGGTATCCATGTACTCGGCCTAAGATCATCTTTTTTATTTCATCAAACATTTGGGCAATATAGTGTGTTTTAGTGCATTAAAATTTAAAAAAGTGTGTTTTTTCCCCAAAAAATGCGTTTGAAAAATCGCTGCGCAAATACTGTGTGAAAAAAAAAAATGAAACACCCACCATTTTAATCTGTAGGGCATTTGCGTTAAAAAAATATATAATGTTTGGGGGTTCAAAGTAATTTTTTTGCAAAAAAAAAAAACTTTTTCATGTAAACAATGAGTGTCAGAAAGGGCTTTGTCTTCAAGTGGTTAGAAGAGTTGGTGATGTGTGACATAAGCTTCTAAATGTTGTGCATAAAATGCCAGGACAGTTCAAAACCCCCCCAAATGACCCCATTTTGGAAAGTAGACACCCCAAGCTATTTGCTGAGAGGCATGTCGAGTCCATGGAATATTTTATATTGCGACACAAGTTGCGGGAAAGAAAAAAGTTTTTTCTTGTCTTTCTTCATTTTCAAAAACAAATGAGAGCTGCAAAATACTCACCATGCCTCTCAGCAAATAGCTTGGGGTGTCTACTTTCCAAAATGGGGTCATTTGGGGGGGGGGGGTTTGTGCCACCTGGGCATTCCATGGCCTCCGAAACTGTGATAGGCAGTGAAGAGTGAAATCAAAAATTTTCACCCTTAGAAATCCTGAAGGCGGTGATTGGTTTTCGGGGCCCCGTACGCAGCTAGGCTCCCAAAAAGTCCCACACATGTGGTATCCCCATACTCAGGAGAAGCAGCTAAATGTATTTTGGGGTGCAATTCCACATAGGCCCATGGCCTGTGTGAGCAATATATCATTTAGTGACAACTTTGTGCAAAAAAAAAAAAAAAAAAAGTGTCACTTTCCCGCAACTTGTGTCAAAATATAAAATATTCCATGGACTCAATATGCCTCTCAGCAAATAGCTTGGGGTGTCTACTTTCCAAAATGGGGTCATTTGGGGGGGTTTTGTGCCACCTGGGCATTCCATGGCCTCTGAAACTGTGATAGGCAGTGAAGAGTGAAATAAAAAATTTACACCCTTAGAAATCCTGAAGGCGGTGCTTGGTTTTCGGGGCCCCGTACGCGGCTAAACTCCCAAAAAGTCCCACACATGTGGTATCCCCATACTCAGGAGAAGCAGCTGAATGTATTTTGGGGTGCAATTCCACATAGGCCCATGGCCTGTGTGAGCAATATATCATTTAGTGACAACTTTTTGTAAATATTTTTTTTTTTTTTTGTCATTATTCAATCACTTGGGACAAAAAAAATAAATATTCAATGGGTTCAACATGCCTCTCAGCAATTTCCTTGGGGTGTCTACTTTCCAAAATGGGGTCATTTGGGGGGGGGGTTTGTACTGCCCTGCTATTTTAGCACCTCAAGAAATGACATAGGCAGTCATAAACTAAAAGCTGTGTAAATTACAGAAAATGTACCCTAGTTTGTAGACGCTATAACTTTTGCGCAAACCAATAAATATATGCTTATTGACATTTTTTTTACCAAAGACATGTGGCCGAATACATTTTGGCCTAAATGTATGACTAAAATTTAGTTTATTGGATTTTTTTTTATAACAAAAAGTAGAAAAATATCATTTTTTTTCAAAATTTTCGGTCTTTTTCCGTTTATAGCGCAAAAAATAAAAACTGCAGAGGTGATCAAATACCATCAAAAGAAAGCTCTATTTGTGGGAAGAAAAGGACGCAAATTTCGTTTAGGTACAGCATTGCATGACCGCGCAATTAGCAGTTAAAGCGACGCAGTGCCAAATTGGAAAAAGACCTCTGGTCCTTAGGCAGCATAATGGTCCGGGGCTCAAGTGGTTAATAAACCAGTGTTTACGTTATTAAGCTATGCGAGTTCTTTCATCCATTTTTCGCACGGCATATGAATATTCGTTTGTGGCCTTCCATTGAGATTGGATCATTTTTGTTGAGGATAACTGTGGATGCTAAACAGTCGCCTTGGTTTGGAATCTATTGAGGATCTCTAAAGGGGACGTACCTTTCTGACCAGTTGGTCTCCATGCCTGTTTGACTTGGATGACATAAGTCTCCCCAAGTCAACAACCTCTGGTAAGCCTTTAATATCTTCAGGTGACGGCTATTTCAACCATTATTGCCTTTCCTGGTAATACTGGTTACTTTCAATCTTCTACACAGCCTCCTCACATATCTCCTATTTCAATCTACAATACAAAATGGGCGTTTAAAGAACTACACTCTCGTGACCTGTTGGTCTCACAGCCTTTTGCGACTTGGCCGGCATAAGTCGTTCCAAGTCATTTACTTTTGGTAAGCCCCCTAAGACCCTGGGTGGTGGCTTTCTCACTTCCTTTATACTGTTGGTGGGCTTTGATATTTATTTCATGTAGGACTTTTTGGACTTTAATTTTATATTTGCATCACCGTTCACATGTTTTGATGTCTTTAAAGTTTATATACTATATACACAGTGTACCAATTTTATCTACATTAATATTGCAGGGGTTCTTTGCACATTGGTTCATATTTTTGTTCACTATATATGTATTTATTTAGTTTCTTCATACTAATATCTAATCATATGGTATGTCATTATATATACACTTCATTAGATTCTGAGATGTCACTTATTCAGTTTTAATAATTTAATTTTTAGGGGTTTACAGCGCTACACTTTTTTATCTACTACTTGGGTCTATAGGTGTGTTGGCAGCTGTTCACTCACCTTTTACGCAGCGCTATATTACGTATTTTTTCGTCTTATCTGGGTGGATCCTGCCAATAGGGTTGGGATCTTTCTAGAGCCTGGAGTGGCACTGTGATGTCAGCCAACTGCAAGCTAAAGCTAATTCTGGGCCACGGTGCACTCCTGAAACACACAACAGAAGTAGGGCCAAAAAAGCTTTGGCCTAGGGATGCACCGATACCAAGTATTTTCACGAGTACTTGTACTCGTGAAAATGCTCCCGATACTTTGCGGTGCAATTTGCATCAATACAAAATGAATGGGCGCAAATTGCACTGCAAAGAATCACATGCCATTTGAACAGGAATGCGATGCAATTCCTGACCTAATCACATACGATTTCCCCCACCACGTGTGTGTGTGAACGCAGTATAGAAAGGGAAGCGCCATCTAGTGGGCAGTTTATTAAAAAGGTTATAGCTCACATTAAAGCGGACCTTCGATCATTTTTCCATCTTTCCATCTATTAAATCTTCTGCCCTTGTTGTTTTAACTTTGGATAGTAAAACATTTTTTTTCTGCCAGTAAATAACCTTTTACAGCCCACTTCCTGTTTCTTGTCTAGTAAAAAAAACCTAGGCTTATGTCAAAATGCACAGCTCTCTCTTGTGAGAGTTTGCCAGGGAGGGGGGGTGAGTCATAAGAGGGCCAATGAGAGCTGCAGAGCTGAAGGTGTAAATCCAGGAAGTGAACAGGCAGCAGCTTCAGCTGCCCACAGTTCAAATGGAAGCAGCCAGACTTAGTGGAGGGAGATTTCTGCAGTGTATTTGGCAAGTAAAGAATCACAGTATATATAAAATAATATGCAAAGTGGTTGGAGGGAAGCTTAAGAATGGCAAAGATGTTTTTATTACAAATTATGCGAGCAGATTGCAGTTCCTCATTAAAGTCCATATCTGCTCAAATCCAACTCTGCATAGTGTCCCCATCCCACCGATAGAAAACCACGGCCACTGGAGGTGCTCACAGGGCTGGAGGAGATGTATAGGCGGTCCGCCCCCAAGCTGACATCACTTCTGCCCTATACCCACAGGGGTCCCGGAACTTCTCTTCCAGCCCTGTGAGCACCTCCAACGCCCGTGGTTTTCTATCATCGGCAGGATTGGGACACACTGTACAATTTGGATTCAATATGAACTTTTGTGAGTTATAACATGTTTAATAATCAGCCCACTAAATGGTGTTTCCCTTTCTATACTGGGTTCACATACACAGGAGCGGCGCAGGGGGAGGGGATACTGCATGTGATTCAGACAGGAATCACCCTGAATTCAAATTGCATGCAATATTTTGCAGTGCAATGTTTTGCAGTGCAATTTGCGCACGTCCATTTTGCATTGATGCAAATTGCACCGCAAAGTATCAGTACTTGGCAAGTACTTGACTGAAAGCATCGGTCAAGCACTGGTGCTCGCTGTTGAAAAACCGGTATCAGTGCAAACCTACTTTGGCCATACTTCTCCTTTAAGGGGGTGGTAAAAAAAAAAAAGAAAAAAAGAAACTGTCCCCTGTTTTTACAGCCCCCCCCAAAAAAGTGTAAACAAGTCCTAAAAGTGTGAGTTTGAAGCTCATCTCTGACCGCCATCTTTAGAATACTCATTGAGAGAATGTTTACTTTGACTTACCTCCCACAAGTAGATACTCTCCCCAATCCCCGCCACCAAGTACAGTCCATTAGGAGAGGCAGCTAGGCAGGTGACTGGGCCCGGGCACACTATCTTCTGCTGCAGCTGGTCCTATGAGGGGTAGAAAGATGATTGATCAGAAGCCCCCATATCACAGGAGCACACACACTACACTAAGTACGTCTCACTCGCCTTTCTCTGCAGCTCCCACACGTTGATGTAGTTTTTCCCCAGCTGTCCTCCGAGGAGGTATTGTCCGCCGAGCAGCTCCAGAGCGTGGGGTGTACTGTTCCCTCCCCGGTAGGTGAGCAGTACAGCGCCTGTCTGAGGATCCCATACTGAACAATTGGCTACCTGGCCGGCTGCATCGGTACTCAGCACCAGTTCTAAGGGCGCCGCCATGTTTGCCCGGGCTCCTAGATCACGTGCTCTGCAGTCGTCCGGCCCCCTTGGCTTCGCATGTGAGGTAGTGATGAGCTGCGAGGTGGCGGGCTGGTCTCGTAACTCGGATCTGGTTTCTGGGTATAGAGATACTCACAGTGATATCGACTACGAGGAGGTGCCAACCCTATAGATGGCAGGGACTAAAACTTAGGGGTGCATTATGGATTTGAAGCTTCAATGAAGGTCCTTTCACACAGTAGTGATGTCCAGTTCATGAACGAATCGTTCTTTTGAATCGATTCTTTTCAGTGAACCGGATGAATCGATTCATCTGAGTGAACTGATCCGTTTGAAACAGTTCAGTATGCACTCAATACTAGCAGAGCAGAGCAGAGCAGGCCTGGTAATATGATCCTAGAGTGAGAGAGCTTGGCCCCTCCCTGCAACCAATCAGCATGCTCAAGGCACAGTGACACTCAGGAACTGGATACAAACTTAAAACAAGTCAGGAGTACACAGTACACCGAGTTAAAGAATCATACAGGTTACCAAGTTAAAGAATCATAGGAGTTGTTAGAACATAGTACACTGAAAGAACCATGAGTCACCACCAGTAGAACAATACACTAAATCAATGATCAGGTAGCAGCACTACACTACAGACTGCTTCAAAGAGAGAGAGGACAAAGTCAAGATAACAAGCCTCAGTCTATGTGATAGTTTGTTGAAGTGACAGGTTCTCTTTATTGCATCTTGGGTCTGTTATATGATCATATGAGTATAGGATTGTGCTCAGTAACCTGGGTAGCAGGTGTTCTGTCAGATCAAGCAATCTATAGGAGTAGCCAATATTGCCACTTACGTGATGCACAAACAGCTGTGTAAATGAAAAGCGGGTTTTTGTGCATGTGAACTGCATTCTGATGGGCCAACTTCACAGTTAAGATTGCTAGCCATCAGATTTGTCCGTAGTCTTTACAGTGCATAATGAGGCCCCTTTCACACTTGTGTGACTTGTCCTGTGACTTGGGACTACAAAGTCGCATGACAAGTGGTACCCTATGATTTCCAATGAGTACCGTTCATATCTGTGCGTCTTCAAGTCACAACGACTTCAAAGTAGTCACTGCATTACTTTGGTCCTATTTTGATGCGACTTGAGGCAGAGATCTCAAGATTACATAGGTAATTCTTCAAGTCGCATCAAAGTCACGGTAAAAATCGTGGCAAAAATTGCACGACTTTCAAATGGCACAAGTGTGAAAGGAGCCTAACAATTGGATTTTACTACCGTGGGTACTTCGCCCGCCCGTGGTAGTAAAATCCGATAATTTTTTCTGTGCATGCACTGTAAAGATTACGGAAAAATCTGATGGCTAGCAATGTTAACTGTGAAGTTGGCCCATCAGAATGAGGTTCACATTCACAAAAACCTGCTTTTCAACGACACAGCTTTTTGTGCGACACCAAAATTGATGACGCTGGCTGCTCTGACGGTCTGACACAATAGTATTGTGCTTGTGCTCTGAGCAACAAACTAAATACAAGTAAACCTCCCCAGGACCTGCCAACCTTCTGTGAAGAATCATTCTTTTGATTCTAATCATTTAAGAAGGTTGAGTCAGAGATTTGGTTCACTTGCTTGTCAGTAGACTCAGCAAGTGAACCGAAGAACCGAAGAATCGATTCATTGAATCGGTTCATTTCAGTGAGTAGTTCGAAATGAACCGATTCACTTAAAAGATCCGGACTTCCCATCACTATCACACAGGGTCATTACTTCAGCCTAAGAAAAAAACTAGTGAATTTGATCTAGAGTATACCACAGCAGATCCAGTAAGACTGCGTTGGGCAGCTATTCAGGCACAGTCCCACCATGTGGCCAAGGCAAAATGCCTCCAAAAATGCATTGCAGTGGTGTGCAGGCAAGGTGAGAAAACGCATTGCGTGCAGTACATTTTCTTAGAGGCAATCCACTACTATGGGGCCTGCAATTGAACTTCATGAGATGTCTATGTGACATCTCAATAACGTTTGTTTAACCACTTCCCGCCAGGCCTATAGCAAAATGATGTTTGGACCAATATGTATTCTGCATTTTTTGGGTGAAAAAACAAATCGTAATAAGTGTATATTGATTGGTTTGCACAAAAGTTATAGCGTCTATAAAATAGGGGATAGATTTATGGCATTTATATTATTGTTTTACATTGACAGATCCTTGTTCTGGCTCTCTGTAGAGCGTTTGCGGGTGTCCGGCGGACATCACGACCACCGGTGACGTGCATCAGCTCCAGCGCGGTGTGCGCTCCCACTGTATCTATTGTACGAACGACGTACAGCTATGGCGATTCGTGCAATAGAGCCAACCTGCCACAGTATAATGACTGCGGCTGGTCGGCAAGTGTTTTAAATGAAAATTGCACGTTGTGTTCATGTACAACAAAAATTGTATAGCCTGCACATCCAGTTTTTGTCGTCAAAAATTTCGGAATCAGCTGTTGAAAGCGCCATACTAATGATCAGAAAATCGGCAGATCGTTCATCTGTCTAAATTTTTCTTCAGATTTTCGTATCATGTGTACGGGCCTTAAATGTGGTATTTGCATTTGGAAGCTATTGCTGTGAACCGACATCATGCGTTCAAAGGAGCTGTCCGTGCAAGAGAAACAGGTCATTGTAAGGCTTCAAAAACTAAACAAATTCATCATAGAGATAGCAGCAACATTAGGAGTGGCCAAAACAACAGTTTGGTACATTCTGAGGAAAGAAGAACGCACTGGTGAGCTCCGTAACATAAAGAGGCCTAGACATCCATGGAAGACAGTGGTGGATGATCGCAGGATCCTCTCTGTGGTAAAGAAAAATCCATTCACATCATCCAGACAAGTGAAGGACACTCTCCAGGAGGTGTGTGTATCGTTGTCAAAGTCTACAATCAAGAGCAGACTTCACAAGAGCAAATACAGAGGGTTCACCACAAAGCGGCAAACCATTCATAAGCCTGAAGAATAGAAAAGCCAGATTAGACCAGTTCTGGAAAAGCATTATTTGGACTGATGAAAGATTAAGATTAATCTGTATCAGAATGACAGGAAGAAACAAGTGTGGAGAAGGCTTGGAACAGCTCATGATCCAAAGCACACCACATCATCTGTAAAACATGGTGGAGGCGATGTGATGGCATGGGCATGCATGGCTTCCAGTGGCACTGGGTCCTTGGTGATGATGTGACAGAAGCAGCTGGATGAATTCTGCAGTGTTTAGAGATATACTGTTAGCCCAGATTCAGCAAAGTTGATTGGACGGTGCTTCGCAGTACAGATGGACAATGATCCAAAACACACTGCAATAGCAACCCATGAGCTTTTGAAGGAAAAGAAGTGAAATATTCTGCATTGGCCGAATCAATCACCTGATCTCAACCCAATTGAGCATGCATTTCACTTCCTGAAGAGAAAACTAAAGGCAGGAAGACACACAAACAAAGGACAGCTGCAGTTAGAGCCTGCCAAAGAATCAGAAAGTAGGAAACCCAGTCTTTGGTAATGTTCATGAGTTTCAGTCATTGCCAGTAAAGGATTCTCAACAAAATATTAAAAATGAACATTTTTTTTTATGATTATATTAAAGCTGAGTTCCACCCGGTTCTGTGTTTATTAGAAGTCAGCAGCTACAAAAAGTGTAGCTGCTGACTTTTAATAAACACTCACCTGTCCCACGGTCCAGCGATTCGGGTGCCCAAAGCCTCGCTCCTCTCCCCCGCCTGTCCATTGCACCGGCATTATTACTGTGGGCACCTGACTGACAGCTTGTGGCTTCACAGCCGGGTGCGCACTGTGCATGCGCGAGTCGTGCTGCACGTCGTGAATGGCTGAGCAATCTTCTGGGATCTGTGACGTGTCCCAGAAGATTGCAGGGAGGGAGGGGGCGCCTAGGCGTCCCGGAGCGGAAGTGGGAGCTGTGTACCTGTCAAAACCAGGTACCCACTCCCCCCCCCAAAAAAATGACATGCCAAATGAGCACGTAGGTCTGTGAGTGCAGGTAGGTCTGTGGGTGCACGTAAGTCTGCGAGTGCCTGTGTATTGTCTTGTTGAGTATTAGTATCAGGAAGCTAGTTGTTAGGTCATTTGGACAGGGTATAATCCCCAATCCTCATTAAATTTAATAGGTACGATGCCCGACGGGTGTGGAGAGGCGACTCGTACATCTTGTGGCATGTATGCGTTCCTCGATCATCCAATCAAGGGTGAATACTGCTGTGCAAAATGTAAGCACATTGTTTCCCTGTAAGCCCAGATTCTGAATCTGGGGAAGCAACTGTCAGCACTGAGAAGTCCCTCCATACTAAAGGAGAGCTAGGAACGTACACAGCAGGGGTCAGCACAGAGGCGGGTGGAGACAAAGAGGTGCAGGCACTAGGAAAGAGTAGATGGGTGACAGTCAGGAAGGTAGAGGGGAAAGTACCAGGGAGGCCGATCCAGGGCTGGAGCATTCCAATAAGTACACTCCATTGAGTGACATTGGTGAAATCAGTCAGGGACCAGCACTGCTGGAGCTGAGGGACTCGCCTAGCTGCCAGGGGAAGAACTCCTCCAATGAGAGTGGGGGGGGGGGGAGGGGGAGACAGATTCTGGTGGTAGGGGACTCAATTCTTAGAAGGACAGAGAGGCCAATCTGTAACAAAGACCAGAAGCGCCGAACTGTATGTTGTCTACCGGGCGCTTGGGTTTAGCACATCACAGATCTGGTGGACAGATTACTGGGAGGGGCTAGGGAAGATCCAGCTGTCATGGTGCATGTTGGTACCTATGACAAAGTCAGAGGCAGATGGAGTGTCCTAAGGAATGATTTTAGGGACTTGGGCTAAATTGAGGAAAGGGACCTCCACGGTAGTATTCTCAGGAATACTACCGACACATCGAGCCACACCAGAAAGGCAGAGGGAGATTAGGAAGTAAACAAGTGGCTGAAGCGCTGGTGTAGTAAGGAGGGGTTTGGGTTCCTGGAGGACTGGGCCGACTTCTCTTCATTTGGGTGCAGTTCATCCCTTCTCACTATAGAAGGGATGAACTGCACCTAAACGAGGAGGGTGCAGATCAGCTGGGAATGAAGATGGCCAAAAAGTTAGAGGGGTTTTTAAACTAGGCGATGGAGGGAGGGTCCAGAGGTAGAGATAGTCAGTGTGGAACATATTCCAGAGTGTAGTATTGGGGGCATTAGTGGTAGGTTGACCAAAGCACATAAACCCAAGGTAAGTATAGTAGCAAGTCCTAGTTGCAATCTCGGAACACCCAATAAGAGGATAATATGCGACCGGTCTAAA
The DNA here is from genome assembly GCF_042186555.1 of Aquarana catesbeiana. Taxonomy (NCBI): domain Eukaryota; kingdom Metazoa; phylum Chordata; class Amphibia; order Anura; family Ranidae; genus Aquarana; species Aquarana catesbeiana. Next base: position 519,742,765 of record NC_133324.1, on the reverse strand, counting down.
CTATGTGGCATGTTCACCAATGCCAGGAGCCTGGCGGACAAGATGGGTGAACTAGAGATACTGCTGTATGAGGAGGATTTGGATTTTATGGGAATTTCAGAGACCTGGTTCAACAGCTTTCATGATTGGCTGGCAAACATTCAAGGGTATACCCTTTATCGCAAGGATAGAGAGGGTAAAAAAGGGGGAGGGGTATGCCTATATATCAAGAATAATGTACAAGTGAATGTGAGAGATGATATCACTAAGGGAGCTAGGCAAGAGGTGGAATCCTTATGGGTAGAACTCCAAAGGGATGAAGCTAAGGGGAAAATAATACTGGAAGTATGCTATAGGCCCCCTAACCTGAGGGAGGAAGGGGAGACAGATCTCCTATCACAATTTGGATTAGCAGCAAGGATGGGAAGTGTTATCATAATGGGGGATTTTAATTATCCAGACATAGACTGGGTGGAGGGAACCACGCATTCATCTAAGGCTTGCCAGTTCCTAAATGTCTTACAGGACAATTTTATGGGTCAGATGGTAGACGCACCAACTAGAAATAAAGCATTACTGGATCTACTGATTACCAACAATACAGACCTGATCACGGATGTGGAAATACAGGGCAATTTAGGTAACAGCGATCACAGGTCAATTGGCTTCGGTATAAATCACACAAATAGGAAACATAAGGGGAATACAAAGACACTGAATTTCAAAAGAGCCAACTTCCCTAAACTACAAACCTTGCTAGAAGGCATAAATTGGAATAAAATCTTAGGAACAAAGAATACGGAGGAGAGATGGGTTTGCTTTAAGAGCATATTAAATAAGGGCATTAGCCAATGCATCCCATTTGGTAATAAATTTAAAAGAGCGAACAAAAGTCCTGGATGGCTTAACTCCAATGTAAAAATGCATATACAAGCAAAGGAGAAGGCCTTCAAAAAATACAAGGTTGAGGGATCATCATCAGCATTTAGGCTGGATTCACACCTATGCATTTTTAGTGCTTTTTGCATTTTACAGATTTGCACTACAATCCATTTAACATGGTTTCCTATGGAACACATTCTGTAATGCAAATATGCAAAAAACACTACAAATGCATAGGTGTGAATCCAGCCTTAGACTTTATAAAGAATGCAACAAGAAATGTAAGGGTGCAATAAGGACGGCTAAGATAGAACATGAAAGATACATAGCGGAAGAGAACAAAAAAAATCCCAAGTAATTCTTTAACCACTTAAGCCCCGGACCATTTGGCTGGCCAAAGACCAGAGCACTTTTTGCGATTAGGCACTGCGTCGCTTTAACTGACAATTGTACGGTTGTGTGACATGACTCCCAAACAAAATTGATGTCCTTTTTTCCCCACAAATAGAGCTTTCTTTTGGTGGTATTTGATCACCTCCTGTGGTTTTTATTTTTTGTGCTATAAACAAAAAAAGAGCGACAATTTAAAAAAAAAAAACGCATTATTTTTTACTTTTTGCTATAATAAATATCCCCAGAAAATATATAAAAAAAAGATTTTTTTTCCTCAGTTTAGGCTGATATATACTCTTCTACATATTTTTGGTAAAAAAAAAAAAATCGCAATAAGCGTTTATTGATTGGTTTGCGCAAAATTTATAGCGTCTACATAGGGGATAGTTTTATGACATTTTTATTAAAAATTTTTTTTTTTACTAGTAATGCTGGCGATCTGTGATTTTTTTTTTTTTGTGACAGCGACATTATGGCGGACAGATCAGACACTTTTGGCGCTATTTTGGGACTATTCACATTTACACATTTACACTTCAGTGCGATTAAAAATGCATTGATTAGTGTGTAAATGTGACTGGCAGTGAAGAGGTTAACCAGGAGGGGGCGCTGCAGGGGTTAAGTGTGTCCTAGGGAGTGATTCTAACTGTAGGGGGGATGGGCTACGTGTGACACTGCGATCACAGGGAGCGGTGATCAGTGTCATCAGGCAGAATGGGGAAATGCTTGTTTACATCAGCATTTCCCCGTTTTTCTACTTTGTGAGACTATCGCGTGCATCAAGTCCGCGGGAGCCGCGATCACACTCACGGAGCTCGCGGCAGGATCGCAGCGGCGCGCACGCGACCACACGGCTGCAAATTTAAAGGGACGTACCTGTACGCCCATTTGCCTGTCTGTGCCATTCTGCCGACGTAAAAGTTCATGCAGCGGTTGGCAAGCGGTTAAGTATGTAAACCGTAAAAAAGAGAGGACAGACCATATTGGCCCCATAAAAAATGAGGAAGAACATCTGGTTACAAAGGATGGGGAGATGGCAAAGGTATTGAATTTATTCTTCTCCTCAGTCTTCACGAGGGAATCGAGGGGCTTCAGTAATCAAAACTGCAGTATTTATCCTCAGGACACATCACAGGAAGCACCTCCATGGTTAACAGAGGACAGAATTAAAATTAGACTTGGGAAACTTAACATTAAAGGATCGCTAAAGTTATTTAAAAAAAAAAAAAAACGTTATACTTACCTCCACTGTGCAGCTCCAGAGTGGCCCGAACCTGGTCTTCTGGGGTCCCTCGGCGACTGTCTTGGCTACCCCCCCCCCCGTAAGGACTCAACACCTTCATGCGAGCTCTCTCTCATGGTGTTGAGTGCTTGCGGGCGCGCTCCTGTGATACAGCTGGTGGCCATAGCCGCTCACTGTATCACTCAGCCCCGCCCCCTGGCACGCCGCATCGTTGGATGTGATTGACAGCAGCGCGAGCCAATGGCTGCTTTCAATCCATCCTCTCTAGCCAATCAACGACCAGGTTGAGCGGCGAAGAGGATGTCGGGAGCGAGCGCGGGACTTTTGAGGGGTCAGGTAAGTAAAACGGGGGGGGGGGGTGGTATTGACTGATGTTTTTTCACCTTAATGCATAGAATGCATTAAGTTGAAAAAACTTTTACCTTTACAACCCCTTTAATAAATCACCGGGACCAGATGGCTTGCAACCGGGGGTAGTTAGGGAACTCAGTCAAGTAATTGCCAGACCATTGTTCCTAATTTTTACTGACAGTCTACTTACTGGAATGGTACCAGCTGATTGGAGAAAAGCCAACGTAGCACCAATATTTACAAAGGGCCCAAGATACATCCCTGGGAATTACAGACCAGTTAGCCTAACATCAAAAGTATGTAAACTCTTGGCGGGGATGATAAGGAACTATATACAAGATTTTAGTAATGAGAACGGTATCATTAGCAGTAATCAGCATGGATTCATGAAGAATCGTTCTTGCCAAACCAATCTATTAACCTTCTATGAGGAGGTGAGTTGCCATCTAGATAAAGGAAGGCCCGTAGATGTGGTGTATCTGGATATTGCGAAAGCATTTGACACAGTTCCCCATAAACGTTTACTGTACAAAATAAGGTCAGTTGGCATGGACCATAGCGTGAGTACATGGATTGAAAACTGGCTACAAGGGCGAGTTCAGAAGGTGGTGATAAATGGGGAGTGCTGGGAATGGTCAGGGGTGGGTAGTGGGGTCCCCCAGGGTTCTGTGCTGGGACCAATCCTGTTTAATTTGTTCATAAACGATCTGGAGGATGGGGTAAACAGTTCAATCTCTGTTATTGCGGACAACACTAAGCTAAGCAGGGCAATCACTTCTCCGCAGGATATAGAATCCTTGCAAAAAGATCTGAACAAATTAATGGGGTGGGCAACTACATGGCAAATGAAGTTCAATGTAGAAACATGTAAAATAATGCATTTGGGTGGCAAAAATATGAATGCAATATATACATGGGGGGAGAACCTCTGGGGGAATCTAGGATGGAAAAGGACCTGGGGGTCCTAGTAGATGATAGGCTCAGCAATGGCATGCAATGCCAAGCTGCTGCTAACAAAGCTAACAGAATATTGACATGCATTAAAAAGGGGATCAACTCCAGAGATAAAACAATAATTCTCCCGCTCTACAAGACTCTGGTCTGGCCGCACCTAGAGTATGCTGTCCAGTTCTGGGCACCAGTCCTCAGGAAGGATGTACTGGAAATGGAGCGAGTACAAAGAAGGGCAACAAAGCTAATAAAGGGTCTGGAGGATATTAGTTATGAGGAAAGGTTGCAAGCACTGAACTTATTTTCTCTGGAGAAGAGACACTTGAGAGGGGATATGATTTCAATATACAAATACCATACTGGTGACCCCCACGATAGGGATAAAGTTTAACAAGACTCGTGGCCACTCATTAAAATTAGAAGAAAAAAGAGGTTTAACCTTAAACTACGTAAAGGGTTCTTTACTGTAATGCCCCGTACACACGGTCAGATTTTCCGATGGACAATGTCCGATCGGAGCGTGTTGTCGGAAATTCCGACTGTGTGTGGGCGCCATCGGACATTTTCCGTCGGATTTTCCGACACACAAAGTTGGAGAGCAGGAGATAAAATTTTCCGACAACAAAATCCGATCGCGTCAATTCCGACCGTGTGTGGCCTGTTCCGACGCACAAAGTGCCACGCATGCTCAGAAGAAATTCCGACACGGGACAGCTCGTTCTGGTAAACTTAGCGTTCGCAATGGATACAGCACTTTCGTCACGCTGCAATGTTCAAAATGGTTTAATACAGCGCACTCTCTTCTTCTTTATAATGTGACAAGAATTAAGTCGTTTTGCTGCTCATATTCACACACACACTTCTCACAAACTTTTATTTGTGTTTTTTTAGTGGGATTCCATGAATATATTGTTATTAGTTGTCACATCTGACAGTTTTATATTTTTTTTATTTTTTGGATTTTCAGCCTTTTTTTTTTCCTTTAGGCTATGTTTCCACTAGTGCGTCCCCAAAGTCGCGCGCTTTACACTGCGATTGTGCGTTGCGATTTGTGTTGCGTTTTGTTGCGACTTTAATTACGACTTTGTGCGACTTGGATGTTCTGCGATTTAGTCCTAGTGATGTAATTCCTTATCCTGCTTATTTATTGCCCCTTCCTGTTTGGTTGTCTAGTGTTGTATGTTTGTTAGCAAACATGTTGGCTATGCAGTATGTTGGGTCAGCAGTCATTTTGGCTTCTGTAGCAGCATTTATAGATCAAGAAGAGGAGGATAACCGGAGGAGGAGAAGGCATCGCTTTTGGATACATCCCATCATTGCCCAAAGGGAAGTGAGAGGCCAGTTTGGGGTCCTTTACAATGACCTCCGGGCTCATGATGAAAAATTTTTCAACTATACAAGGATGTCAATTAGAAGGTGAGAACATTTTTTGATGTCAACTTGCAAATGCTGCCAGATATATTTCTCAAAATGTGTATATGCCTGGTCATTATTACTCTTTTTAGTATTTTTAGATTTGAATAGCTCGAAGTGTTAACTAGAACCTAATCAAATTGTTAGAAAAATGTAACTCCATTTGTAAATGTTTGATTTTTACATGGTCAGTGTAGATACTAGCCCTATTTTTTCTCTTTACAGTTTTGATGAATTGTTGGCTTTGCTCTCTAGTCATCTAGAGCGCCAAAACACCAGTTTCAGAAGGAGTATTCCATCTGCTGAAAGACTCATAATAACATTGAGGTAAATGTTCATACCTACTGTTTCTTCTTCTTAACTTCTATGTGGCTTTTGGAGATCCACATCATTCTTTTATCATCTTTACATGCAGTCCAAAAATAACTACTAGCATGTAATTGTGCGTAAGCTTGGTTTTAAAATCTTAACTCTGCCTCTACATCACCTGTGTCTTTCTCCTGCTCCTCTTCTTCCTTCTTCACTTCCTCAGGCACCTCCTTCCTAGCTCTGTTTTTTGGGTTTATTGATGTAGCTTAGTGTCAATATGTATCATTATCCTAAAATGTATGTACTTTTCCATTTTAGGTACCTGGCAACTGGACATTCCTTTTCCAGTTTGCATTTTGAATTTTTGGTTGGCAAAACTACAGTCAGCACTATTGTCCACGAGACCTGCCGAGACATATGGAATGTCCTTAGTGATTTGGTTCTGAAGAAGCCCACTTCCGACGATTGGTGCAAGAAAGCGGAACTTTTCTGGGATCGTTGCAATTTCCCAAATTGTCTAGGGGCAATTGACGGCAAACATATGAGGGTAGTGATGCCCATTGGCAGTGGAACAAAATACTATAATTACAAAAAATATTTTTCTTTTGTCTTACTTGCAGTGGCTGATGCCAATTATTGTTTCAGCTATATAGACATTGGATCATATGGCAGCAGCTCAGACTCAAGTATTTTCCAAAGATCTTCCTTTGGAAGAATGTTGCGGGAAAATGCTCTGGACCTGCCACAGGACTGTCCGTTGCCAGGAACAAATGGGCCGCCAATGCCATTTGTGTTTGTTGGGGATGAGGCCTTTGCTCTCAGTGAGCATCTATTAAGGCCTTATTCAAATCGGTGTTTGAGTGAAGAGAAGCGAATCTTCAATTACCGCTTAACGAGGGCAAGACGAGTGGTAGAATGTTCTTTTGGCATTTTAGCCAACAAGTGGCGTTTGCTCCATACCCCCATTAATTTAAAAATGGAGAATGCAATATCTGCAGTAAAAGCAGCATGTGTTCTTCACAATTTTGTGAGAATTCGTGATGGCTATCTTTTTGAAGATTCCCTCATGCACGATCTGGAAGGTGCACAATGGAGTGCCAGTAGGGGCACCACCAATGGTGCCAGTGTGCGTGAGGGATTCTCATCTTATTTTCTGTCTGCTGCTGGTTCTGTCCCCTGGCAGCAGGATGCCATAGCATAATGTATGTCATGCATTTTCTGTGAATATTATTTTGATGTATGTTATGTTTCAGTGCATCCAAAAGCATAATAACAGGTAGTTTCCTCAAATTAGAAAAAAGGATAAGCCGAAAATGCACAATGTAAACAAAATTATTTTTATTTTTTTTTTTTTTGTGCAGGGAAGCACACAAAATTTTTGGGTTATGTGTTTGGGTGAACTACACCATTTTGTTTATTTTTTATCAAGCACAACAAATAGTGAAATAATAAACTATTTCTCTCAGAAAAACACGTAAATAAAATTATTTCAAAAATATAAAAAAATATCTGAATCTTTTTTACAAGACAACTCTTTTTGCAATAAGGCAAAAATAAAGAAATACGTTCCATGAACTTAAAATTACAACAGTTGTTGTTTTGGCCTCCTCAACCAAACAAAAAATAGAGAACAAGTCTTAAACACACCTCAATAATAATTGTAAATTACAATTGCTCGTATGTTTTGTTTTCAGTGGTCCCGGAAACTGAACTATTGGTTGGTCCAGGGAAATCCACTGATGGACCAGGGTAATATTTCCTTGCCAGAAAAGGCGGAACATGACTGGGTGTAGGCTGCCTAAGTTGGTGAGTGGTTGGGGGGCCAAGGGTAGAGGTAGTGGGGTCAGGAATTGGATGCAACATGCGTGGCCTTGAGGGATTCAGTATATTACCATACTGGTCACAGTATGGACGGTTTATTGGTGGAGCATACTGTGTACTTGGAAAGTGAGTGTATTGTTGATAAGGGGGATATTGGGGAAGGGGGGGTTGCATATATGCTGAGGATGTTGTTGGCCCCTCACCCACAAATGATTGAGCAGTTGACATTAAAGCCATCCTGAGTGCATATTTTTTCTCAGGGGGTACCTGTTTACATATGCCTAAAATTACAGTGAGAAATGCTGTGTCTTCACACTGGTTTTCAGCCATTTTAGTGGACATCTGATTGACTACCTCTAAAATTTTATCCATGGGTTTACCAGGCCGGGCACTGACCCTTGAAGACCTTCGCAAAGGCCTAGAGACATTGCTAGGTCCTGGTTCTGCATCCTCCTCATTCATTGAGTTTGATGTTGACCTTGCTTCATCTACGAACAGTTCCTTGTCAACATTGTCTTGGAATTGTTCTTGCTCCTCCTCCTCCGCAGCTTCCTCTGCCTCATCTTCTGCTGCCAAACCCTGTGTGCTGTCTTCCCAGCTTGCTTGGGTTCTGAAATACAAATCACATATTTTTAAAGTAAGCATTACTATTTGATATGTAGAATTCGTAACATATGCCTGCTGATAACTTACTCTCGCATTTCCAACACTGGTTTCAAAAATTCAAGATCCCCGGCATGGGCATATGGGGCTAATCTTTTAGAGCCGGAACCACTCCTTCCTTCTTTTAATTTGCGTAAGTACCGGTTGTAGCAGTCTTTGAGACTTCTCCATCGAGTTTGTAACGAGTGCACTACAAAATATAAAGCAAAGTATACATTTTTTAAAACAAATTTAGTCACTGCCTATAGGTCATTCATTTGCTAGGCTGCATAATTGATATGGATGGTGTTAAAACAACCGCTACATATATTACCCATGACACCTACATAATTTGACATGTGCTGGAGGATGTTGACAGGGCCATCTTTAATATTATTTAATATTATTAGGACCGTGGACAAAAATTATTTGCTGGCCCACACACACAGATTTACTTTCCTGCAGCCACAGGTTACAGGAAAGTAACTATATAAATGACACCATCAACACAGATAGTGTTGACATGGGATTACCTCCTGCCAAACCATTGTGATCTCCTGCCAGGAGAAGCAGTCCCCACCAAGAACAAACAGTGCACACAACCATTGGTTACAGAAAGTGTTAAGCAGCATATATCAACCACTTACTTTTTGTAGAACGTTCTGTGGCTGAGAAAGAGTCCCATGTCTCATAATATATGCGAGCCACCTCCAACCATGCTCTCTCCTTCTTTGCATGATCTTTGTAACCTGGATCTCTGAGGTCATATATTGCCGGACGTTGTCTGACAAGCCTAATAATTTCCTCATTGTCATGCACTTGTCGCTTATTTTTTTTTGCCCTAGGCATGCTTCCTGCTGTCTTCCACACTCACATACATCGATATAGGAAGTGAAGTATTTGGGAGGAGCAGAGATCATGTGCTTCCGTAGACTTCCGTGGAAGTCGCAACAAAGTCGCGGTGTCAGACATGTACATACGACTTCATTGCGACTTAATACCTTTCTATGGAGAACAAGTCGCACCGAAGACGGAACAAAGTAGTGCAAGAACCTTTTTTCGAGTCGCTGCGACTTGAGTCGCACCAATGAGAACGGGGACCATTGAAATACATGGGTTTTGACTTGTCATGCGACTTGACATGTGTCAAGTCGCAAAATAAGTCGCACTAGTGGAAACAGAGCCTTAATGTTTGGATTTTTGCCAAGGCTGATCTTTGTTCAATGTTATTTTTATTTTTACTCCCGAATGTTTTTGTGTGTGTTTTGTGTGTCAAGTTACCCCAACACCATTGATATCTTTTATTATTTAATCTCAAGGAGATTGTTTGGTGTTGGTGTTCCTTGTTCATTTCACATTGTATATTTGAAATGTACCTGAATCCTCACAAACCAACTGTCCTTTTTGAAGTAAAACACATAGGAGAGTATAATTCAAAACAAAAATCCTTTATTAAGGGATCAGAACCAAACAAAGAGGAAGGCAACACTGGATCAACAGGAGAAATTAGCGAAGCCTGGGACCCCCACGGCAGACATCAATTCTTCAACATCAAAATTGGTGGCCTGAGGAGTCCATATGCAAGGGAGGCCAGTCTGGTCCAGAATTCGCAGAGATCCGGATAGCAGCAGATGACATCTGTGTCCCCAGGCTGTGGTACCACAAGAAGCTGCATTTTTTGGCCGACCAGACTGAACCCAGGGCAATCACTGTCTGGTCTTCCTTCCACGCTTCCTTCCGGGCTGTGGCTGTGCAGTTGGAGATGTGGCAGGAGGAGGAGTAGGACCTGGAGGAGGAGGAGGACTGGGGGGACCTGGATGAGGACTGGGAGGAGGAGGAGGAGGAGGAGGACCTGCAGGAGGAGGAGGAGGACCATCCCCAAGATGTGTGTGAGGTGTAATTTGGCCCCTCATACCTTTCTCCAGAGCCTCCGATATGAGGGCCTCACACAAGACTTTTTGGCCCTCCTCCATCCTCTGCATTTTATAGGCTATGAAGGCAGCAATGTTCTCCTCCATGGTGTGGGGTGCTCCCAGGACCACTGTAGCCCTCCAAAAGAATGCTATAGCAGCCTCCTCTAGGGTACTCCTCCTACTGCCACTTTCTCTTTTCAGGGGGGGTGGAGGGACCTTGATATCAGCCAGCCGGCTCGGCCCGGCCACCTCCTGGCTGAGACTTCCCTGTCAAAAACAAATTGTGTATTACACACAGCAGCAATTCTTCAAAGAGGACAGACCGGATATATAGCTATTAATCAATTTATTGATTATCCTAGTAACAGACTTTGCCAACTAAACTGATAAGTTTGCAAAGTACATAGATACAAAAATACAAACGTGCAAAATAGTATACCTCTAATTCCAAACCACATTAAAAAGACCTAATGTCTGAAGAGGATTAGCGGTGGCCACCATTAAACGTATTCACCTTTCATACCTCATTCTCACATGCACATACATACATCAATCCCGATCGATCAATTGATCAAATGTGATTGCTGGTATGAATATCCTGAAATACAGGGGAAAACAAATATTGGTTGTTGTTTAATAGACCAAAAAAGTCAATGTTGCATATTCAAGATGATACTTTGTCTTCAGTAGTTGTAAGTAAAAAATATTTAGTTAGTATTGTTGCAATCTGGAATGTTCCTTTTTAAATCCCTCTTAAATGTCCTGTTGCAGAAACAGCTTCCGTATTATGTAGTATAGGTAAGGAATGTTGCTCAGTGACACATAGTATCTGTGTGAGGTGTAGCATTAGAGTTGGTTTAGTTACAAGTAAAGAGATGCATTAACAGCAAGTAAGGGACTTTACACATCTCACCGTCTCTTGTGCTTACTGGGTAATTCCCTCTATCGGCATCTAGACAGGATCGCTGTGGTCAGCTGTTTTCCGTCACCGCCGCTGCAGGGAATCCACACTTGATAGATGTGAAAGTCAGCCGTTCCGGGAGATATACTTCTCTCTGTAGCGCTGTGTATTTATCTTCCGCTGTAGCTGCTGAAATGTTCGATCTCCAAGCAGAGTTGGTAGAACAAAGGGATTTTAGAGGAACAGAGGGAAAGGGAAGAAAAAGCCGTGTATGGCTATGTAGGTGGTTGGTGGTCCCGTAATCCTTCTTACGGTTACTACATGAACCTGATGCTTACATGTTTCGCTTTTGCAAGCTTCTTCAGAGCATGCTACAGAGAGAAGTATATCTCCCGGAACGGCTGACTTTCACATCTATCAAGTGTGGATTCCCTGCAGCGGCGGTGACGGAAAACAGCTGACCACAGCGATCCTGTCTAGATGCCGATAGAGGGAATTACCCAGTAAGCACAAGAGACGGTGAGATGTGTAAAGTCCCTTACTTGCTGTTAATGCATCTCTTTACTTGTAACTAAACCAACTCTAATGCTACACCTCACACAGATACTATGTGTCACTGAGCAACATTCCTTACCTATACTACATAATACGGAAGCTGTTTCTGCAACAGGACATTTAAGAGGGATTTAAAAAGGAACATTCCACATTGCAACAATACTAACTAAATATTTTTTACTTAAAACTACTGAAGGCAAAGTATCATCTTGAATATGCAACATTGACTTTTTTGGTCTATTAAACAACAACCAATATTTGTTTTCCCCTGTATTTCAGGATATTCATACCAGCAATCACATTTGATCAATTGATCGATCGGGATTGATGTATGTATGTGCATGTGAGAATGAGGTATGAAAGGTGAATACGTTTAATGGTGGCCACCGCTAATCCTCTTCAGACATTAGGTGTTTTTAATGTGGTTTGGAATTAGAGGTATACTATTTTGCACGTTTGTATTTTTGTATCTATGTACTTTGCGAACTTATCAGTTTAGTTGGCAAAGTCTGTTACTAGGATAATCAATAAATTGATTAATAGCTATATATCCGGTCGGTCCTCTTTGAAGAATTGCTGCTGTGTGTAATACACAATTTGTTTTTGCTAGTCTATAATTCAGAGGACAGCAAAAATTTGGGGGTCCCCAATAAGTAATTATTTCTTTGGAAACGCCACAAATACACGGTGAAACTGGGTGAATCTCAGCAGGGCGGGACTGCAATACGGTCAATTTGTGCCCATTAGAGAACACCAGGTGCTATTAAGAAAAAATTGTAAACCCTTTTTAACTTTTGTTTCTTTATTGAGACTTCCCTGTGTATGAAAAAGGGACATGGTTGTAATGTTTTGCATCATCAATCACAATCCTAAATTAGTACTCCCAACTAACATCTAGTTAACATCATTGATTGGACAAGCAGAAATATTTAGAGGAATGCTATACCTGGCTCAATCTGGGCTCCTCCACATGTGACCTGGAAGGCCCAGATTGGGCGTCAGAAGCCTCAGCCGGGGGGGAAGGAAGCGTGGAAGGAAGACTGGAGAGGGATGGCCTGGGTTCAGTCTGGCCTGCCAGAAAGTGCAGCTTGTCGTAGTACAACATCCTGGGGACATAGATGTCATCTGCTGCTTCGGATCTCTGTGAATCCAGGACTTTCTTGCGCTCCCTCAGATATGTGCTCCTCAGGCCACCAATGAAAATCTTTAAATAAGTGATGTCTGCCGTGGGGATCACCTGCTTCACAATTTCACACAATTGCTCCAGTGCTGCCTTCCTCTTTGCTTGGTTCTTGAAATGGGGGTGGGTAATCTCCCACAGACAGGGCAGCTCACTTAGCATCTCTACGAATACTGACATGAAGTCATTGTCTTTCATTAAGATATCCATGTTCACTGCAAGACACAACACAAGACAAAGCCTAATGTCAGACAAAACTCTCCTAATCTTGTTACAATATAGGCCTCAATCTAGAAGCAGTATAGGCACAAGTTTGTCTCTTATCTTCGTTCTTACGATCGGCGCGTCCAGTGCTCCTTCCTCTGCTCACAGATCGTACGTAATACGCACGCGTGTTACGCTTTATACACACTGCGCATGCGTGTAACGCCCGCCCCTGACGTTCTTTCTAGTCTATTCCCCACCCCTTTTCGTTCAGCGCAGTGGGTGAAGAGCACATGGCGTAGTTACAGCAGGTGCGTGCTAATTCTAGCAACGAGGAGGAGGAGGAGGAAAGGTCGGATCCAGGCACGTCCCGATCCAGAAGGAGACGTTTTAAGGACACAAATATGTCGTTTGGGGAGATGTTGGAGATGGTCAACATCATGAAGAAGTCCGACTATGACGGAAAATATGGGCCTTACCCCAACCCGAACATCCGAAAGGCCAAGATCATGGCGAAAGTGGTCAGGAGTCTTGAGAGGAATTTCGGGGTACGAAGATCGAAAGATCAGCTCAGGAAGCGGTGGTCGGACCTGAAGTTGAGAGAGCCAGAGCAGTACCGAAAGATCCGGAGAGTGCTGCAAAAAAGTAAGTAGTTGTGCTGTGTTCCTATTCTTTCTGTCTTTATTCCGTTCGTTCTGCTCCATATGCTTTTATTAATTGTAACGTTTAAAAGGGCAACTTTAATGTTCATGGGCCCATTATTCGTTCGTATCAAACATTTTTCTTTCGGCCTCTAGAACACCAATGTTTAGGCCATATGCATTTTCACACATTTTTTGGGGCCTACTTGGATGCCAAATATTTGTTTGTGTAGATGGGTTTGTTACTAGAATGAAATGCCAACTAGATTGTGTGTAAGGAGAGGACACTGAGCAGCTGTTTTCACATCTGGACACTGGAGCACTAGTGTGGGACACAAGAACACCATTTTTATTAGGGGGGGCACACAGGTGCTCCAGTGTATACTATAGGGGGGGCTACATCTGTGAAGCTTGTACCAAACAGGTAAAGTATTGCAGGTTGACAAAGGACACTAAAAAATATACATCTTGGAACTCGGCTAAAATAGACAATTGTACCCCACTTCCAAGCAATGTTTCCTATTTCTAGTTCTGCCATCAAATATCTGTGTGCTAAGTATACCATTTTTGTTTTACATAGGGGAGAAAAGACTCGAAGAACACCCCTCATCCCAGGAGAACACAGACCCCCCACCTCTGGAAGAAGGGGAAATACCGCAAACACAAGATGCTGAGCAGGAGGAAGAAGAAGACGTGGTGGAGCTTGGCACCACAACAGGTGAGTGTCTGCGACCACAGGCTCAGGTAAAAGAGATGGATGGTGGCAGATTTTTGAGACCTTTTTTTTTTGTTCTTTATCTCTTTTTAGGTGATAGAGAACGCTTTACTTCTGAAAGTGCCCAGCTCCTGATCGGGGAGATCATGGGGTGTAATGCCGAACTGCAAAACATCAAGCAAAAAATCAATGATGTTATTAAAAAAAAATAATAACATCATTGATGTTTTGGGGCGAATTTAAACCCCACAAAATCACCTGTTTTGTTATTGTGGTCCAATCTTCCAAAAATTTTTTCAATGTTTAGAAAAGCCAAATTTGGAGGATGTACACAGTGTGCCAGCATGTGCTATCTGCCATCACGGGAGATCAATGGACGCGTTTTGGGGGTGCAACCCCTTCCTCAATTATAAAGTCGCGTTGAGGAAGGGCTTGCTCCCCCAAAACACGTCCCTTGATCCCCCCTGATGGCAGATAGCACATGTTGACATTCGTAAATTGGTGTGCATCTTCCAAATTTGGCTTTTCCAGGGGTGATTTCCCCCCATCTGAACACTATATCAAACCCAGTTCCTAAATACTGATGTCTGATATAGCCTTCAGGTTTTACCTAATGTGAACTTTGTAAGTTCAAGTTTTTTGGCTTTCTTGTTGGTTTTACACAGGCCTGTTTTATCTGAAATGGATATTTCGATTTTTGATAATGCTACTGCAAAAATTGTTATACAACAAACATGTTGGTTTGTTTTAAAAACCTTTCGTAAATGCATATGTGATTGTGCAGGTATAAAAAAGTGCCTTACTCAAGAATGTGTGGATTATTGTCTCAACACTACAACACTTTTGGGGTGATGTGATTGCTGTTTTATGCAAAAATGGGGGTTATTTCCTAAGGGCAAATACACTTTGCACTACAAGTGCAGGTTCAGTGCAGTTGCAAGTGCACTTGTAGTGAAATGTGTTTTTGCATTTAGGAAGTACCAGCCAACACTGTTTTTTATAAGGTTACCCAATCACGACATTTTCTGCACTCAACACATTTCTGTCAGGGTCAGCTAAAACAAACACAAGCAGTAAATGTCCACAAAGAATTTCTTTTGGTTGTTTTTTATTTGAAAAAGGTTTCACAGATTGTCTGGCATATTGATAGCCCCCCTACCCGCAAAGAACTCCAGGTAGCGTAACCGGACATCACGGGCACTCAGGCAGGGCAAGCCAGGACGGCCACTTTCAAGCGCCGTCAGTGTTGATGGATTTGAGATTCCGGCCTCAGGCCCAACTGAGCCAGCATAGTTGGCTGAATGTTTTCCTAAAAAATTATGGAGAACACAGCAGGCAAGTATTATATGGTTCAGTTTATACTCCGCCATATGGATGGGTGTCAGAAATAATCGGAACCGGCTGGCCAGGATTCCAAATGTGTTCTCCACCACTCTTCGGGCTCTGGCCAGCCGGTAATTAAAAACCCTCTGTTCCGGGGTGAGGGTCCTCATCGCCGCATCAGGTGGTCCCCCAGCGCAAATGCTTCATCAGCAACGAACACAAATGGGAGACCTTCAATATTGTCCTCTGGAGGTGGCAAGTCCAAGCTGCCATTCTGGAGACGCCTGTTGAACTCCATCTGGGCGATCACTCCACCATCGGACATCCGGCCATTCTTCCCCACGTCCACATACAAGAACTCGTAATTAGCCGACACCACCGCCAACATCACTATACTATTAAACTCCTTGTAATTATAATAGTACGACCCCGAGTTGGGTGGTGGGACGATGTGGACGTGTTTCCCATCAATTGCCCCTCCGCAGTTAGGAAAGTCCCACCGCTGGGCAAAGTGGGAGGCCACAGTCTGCCATTCCTGTGGCGTTGAAGGAAACTGTTGAGGAAAAAACAATAAACATTACTATTTTTTCACAGAAACATGGCAAGCAGATTAGACACAAACATTATGGGGCAACCTCCAGATAGCATTTATTAAGGGGAATTTAACAACAACAAAGTATAAGGTACACCTATCATATTCCCCCTCCCCCCCTCATGGGCCATTTCTAACATTATAGGGGGGGGAACTCTTGGACAGGTAACCCTCTTCACTTCATTGAGAGATGAATGCCTAAATACAGGGTATTACTTGGAACAGACCCTCCTTAGTTACACTATTGGCAGACCACTGGACAGGTAAGAAGTGTCATAATACAAAGATATAAATACACACTGTACACATTTGAACATTCTGCTATTACCTATCAAGATAGTAATAGGATAGAAAAACTTTAAACAGTACCATTGGAAAGTATACAGGCAGGCCCTTGCACTACATGCTTTGGGGAATTCATCCATAAATCTGACCAGTAAAGAGATGGGTATAGTGTGTATGGGTTTGGCAAAGTCAGCAGATAGATGATTGAGGATAGAGAATTTGGATCAGCTGACTTAGCAGTTGGGGGAGGGAGGGTTACAAAAAATTTGGGGACACCACAAAAAAAACCCTCTGGCACTCTGCCTGAATTTAAATAAAAAATAACATTTCAAAACATTTTAGGGGGTGTTTGGGGTAAAGCACTACTATAGAGCTGATAAAATACATTGTTAAGTGACTACATGAGGTGAATATAGGGCAGGAGACACCATGCTGGAGAGGTTATTGAAGGGCAAATATGTATGAAGGACCTAAAATAATAATTACATACAAATCCAGCATGCATGAGGACAAAGGGGACATTCACAGCCTATTACAATCATGGTAATTAGGGAATGAGGAAAGAAATACAATATATTATCAAACATTAAATACAATAAAATGTGAGATAAAAAGATAAAAATCTTACCTTCATATACTCCTTCTGCAGGACCTGGATGATGGCAGAACAGGTCTCTGGGATAATGATCCCCAGAGCCTGGGGGGAGATGCCTGTCGAGAACTTGAGGTCCTGCAGGCTTCTCCCTGTGGCCAAATACCGCAAGGTAGCGACCAACCTCTGCTCCGCAGTGATGGCTTGCCTCATGCAGGTATCCTGCCTGCTGATATAGGGGGTCAGCAAAGCCAACAGACGGTGAAACACGGGGTCCGTCATCCTGAGAAAGTTCCTGAAATCATCAGGATTATTCTCACGGATCTCACGGAGCAAAGGCATATGACAGAACTGGTCACGCTGAAGCAACCAATTCTTGGTCCATGAACTCCTCCCCACCCTGTTCATGGACTGGACCTGTGTCAAGGTCAGGACCCCAACACCAAGCCCCCGCACAGCACGAACTCTACGAGGAGTACGCATACGAAACATGGCTAAAAAACGGTCGGCTGCTCAGAATGAAGTAACAGAATGCACTGAAGAACAGCAAGGCCTGTGAAGAGCGACCTGAAAACCAGTAACGAATGAACAAGAATACAATGACTACCTAAAGTCACGCGGAACTTGCTTGCACGCACTGAAGAGCAGATACAAACCCACAAGCACAAACTAAACGGCAGAAAACGATCTGAAAGCCACGAGTCTGAAAAAGCGCGAATCGTCTCTCACCAAACTTTTACTAACACGAGATTAGCAAAAGGAGCCCAAAGGGTGCCGCGCTTGGTTCTGAACCGGCCTTTTCTAGTCTCGTCGTACGTGGTGTACGTGACCGCGTGGTTGTCGATCGGAAATTCCGATAACTTTGTGCGACCGTGTGTAAGCAAAACAAGTTTGAGCCAACATCCATCTGAAAAAATCCTAGGATTTTGTTGTCGGAATGTCCGAACAAAGTCCGACCGTGTGTACGCCCTATAAGAGTGCCAAGGATGTGGAATTCCCTTCCATAGGTGGTGGTCTCAGCGGGGGGCATCGATAGATAAGCACCTGAACGACCGCCACATACAGGGATATACAATGTAATAGTGACATATAATCGCACACATAGGTTGGACTTGTGTCTTTTTTTGATCTCACCTACTATGTAACTATGTGGCATGTCAGGGGGTAAGAAGTACTTAAAGCGGAAGTTCCACTTTTGAGTGGAATTCTGCTTTTATTTGTCCAATTATATTTGAGCCCCTGAAAATGGGGGACTGTTTATATAAATGGTTTCAGGTTCTAAATTTGTACTTGATAATTATGTTCAACCCCTTGAATTAAAACTGAAAGTTTGCACTTCAAATTCATTTGGATTGTTTCTTTTTAATTTTATCCTGGTGGCATACACAGCCAAAAGTATGAAAATTGTGCTGGTGTCCAAATATACATTGAAATAGTGGAAGAAACCTGCGCTAATGAGCCAAACGTGATAAAAGATTAAATTCACAAGGATGCAGCTGCAAAAAAAACTCCAAATATCCATGAAGTGATAAACATATAAATAAAAAATTTTGTGCGCTAGCAATAATGTAATTAAGGAAAAAATGCCTAGGAGACACAATATGTGTGTGCATCACAGCGAAAATAAAAGTGACAGGTGTATGAAATCCTTAATCAAGGATCCAACAAAATATTTACATATTCTAAATATAAATTATAAATAATCACACATCCAAATAACACCTATAATCAGTCCATGAATAAATTCAACAAATAAGGTAGAGAGAAAAAGTCCATTTAATATATCTCATCACAAAATCAGGAAAATAATGAGCTGAAGGGACTATTTCCGGATACACATTGATTGCAGGAAAAGGAGTAATAGATGTACGCTTACCCCAATCGTTGGACCTCCTCTGTGGCAAGGTCGTATGGGCTTGCAGATATAGCCCTCTGCAGGGACAGATGGGAAGTTGATGTCCGGGTCTTGTCAGCGTGTGCCACCGACTCCAATATGGTCCGGTCAATCTAACTGCTCCAACATCAGAGGGGGGACTCAGGAATGGAAGAGTCCATATTTAAGAAAAAGCACAAGGAGAAGAACTCCAATAGTGTAATAACGTTGGGGATTTATTGGTTAAAATAAACCACAGGTATACATATAAAAAGTTCAAATAGGAAAAAATATTTCTCTAAAAAAGCCGGCATAAAACAAAGGCTGAACGCCCGTGCAAATAGGAAATTCAGAACACGTGATGGCAAGCACTGCGAGGCCACGCCCTACATGTTTCGTCATACGTGACGTCTTCTACGGGGCACGGGCGACGCAATGAACCATCACCTTATATATAAATAAACAGGGTGTAACCACGCCCCGTCTCCGCCCATGTCCGTCATTCGACAGGGCATGCGCAGAGATTATTTATAATTTATATTTAGAATATGTAAATATTTTGTTGGATCCTTGATTAAGGATTTCATACACCTGTCACTTTTATTTTCGCTGTGATTCACACACATATTGTGTCTCCTAGGCATTTTTTCCTTAATCACATTATTGCTAGCGCACAAAATTTTTTATTTATATGTTTATCACTTCATGGATATTTGGAGTTTTTTTTGCAGCTGCATCCTTGTGAATTTAATCTTTTATCACGTTTGGCTCATTAGCGCAGGTTTCTTCCACTATTTCTTAAGTTATAATTAATATCTACCTACTTGCAGCTGAGCTTTTTTCTTGCACTAATTTGTGTTGGTTTTATTTTTTTTGCACTTTACTGGATTTAATAATACGCTAATTAATCTTAGTCACTAATTCAATATGGATGTATTTGATTATCGCTCCAAGCACACCATTGTCAAAGAAGGTGTATTTGAGGATAATTGTGAACCTGAGAGTGACCTAGGTGGATTGTTTATGAGACTTAAAAATCTCATGATCTCCGAGGTACACACCCAGTGGGATATATTCTTTTTGGAACACTACGTATTGGTATCGATGGTCCCAAGAAGCTTGAGGTGGGAGGTTGGCCCCCAGAAAGGTGAATCTGACCTTCAAGACTGGTACAGATATTTTAATGAAGCTGGAGGAAAATTTTTAGAATTTTTGATCCCTAGAAAGAGAGCTAAATTGAATAGACTAGATGTTGAAATCAAACTGATAAAGGAGAAATTATCCCCCTTTAGTGCAAGTGAAGAATATAAGGAGCGATCCTCTAACCTAAGGAAAATTTTAGAGAAGGAAGAGATAGAACAAAAAAATAAGAAAAGGAAAAAGTTCAATAGGGACTTTACTGATTACAAAAACGGATCTGTATTCCAATGGCAGATAAAAATTGCTGCCGAGGAAGCCGAGGCCAATAGCAATATGGAGGTGTCGGCCCCTGGAGTCTCTAGTCAGGATAGACAGCCGAGGGAATCAGATAGATCCCTACCATCACAGAAACAATATTTCAAACCCCTTAGAAGGGTGTCGTATCGCTCTCCAGGCAGACCTAATCCTATTCCTCACACACAGTCCCCAGCTCGGAACGTAAGAGTTCCTACTCAGGCTCCCAAAAAGAAAATTAGAAATCAAAAATTTAAGAGACATCATAATGAGGAGAATCGATATTACCAAGAACAATCAGGAGGATACCAGGATGGTCATTATGATAATCAGTATGACTATCATGGTAGGCCTTACGGGGATGATCGGTCCCCAAGATATCCTATACCTACACATAATCGTTTCCAACCACTTAGTGAGCATCATATTAGAGATAATGATGGCCACGGAAGGTTTAATCAGGGATATCATACTCCAAGGAGAGATAGGGGGTACAATCAGTCACCCTGGCACCAGCCCCCTTTTCCCCCCCAAAGGAACATACAAAGGGATGAATATACTCCCCGACAATTCCATCGGGAGGAATATTCGCAACCCCAACATTGGGGTTTTCCCAGGGGAGAACAAAACTTCCAACGATCAATAGAAGAAAGAGAGGAGTCAGAGGGGGAGGAAGATTAGGAGCAAAAAGAAAACGGGTATAACCGGGCAAGGTATTTTTAACCTTAGTGGTATCCCCCTGACTCTTGATGAAACCGCCATTCTCGATAAAGGGCTCAAATTTGCACCTCCGAAACCGCTTAATAAATTCCAGACATATATGGATATACATAAGTATACCAGAAGACTGAACATCAAGCGATATTTGCTAGCTAATCCCATTAATACCCTGAATTATAACCATACGAACGTCAAACATTCAGGTTTGGCGAACGCTTCATTGTTCAACCCACCAGGTGGTCTACCGGCTTCCATTAAAGTTTTCAGGGACCTCCTTCTAAGGGATTTAGACAATATAAAAAGTAAAAATATTAAAATGACCAAGGACTTAGAATCGGGTTTAGACCAACTCTGTAAACGGAAAGACCTAGTTGTGAGACCAGCCGACAAAGGGGGTGGTATAGTGGTTTTGAGTAAGAACGACTACCTCCAGGAGCTGGATAAAATAGTGGGAGACACTACCACATACATTCCCCTAAAATCAGACCCTAGGAGTAAATACAAAAGGGAACTTGAGAATATTGTGGAGAATGGTTTTAAACTAGAGGTTATAAATAAAAAGGAAAAATTGTTTCTGGTTCCGGTATCGTCACGGATACCGATCATATATTATCTCCCAAAGGTCCATAAAGACCCTGTCCACCCGCCTGGCTGCCCAATAATCAGCGGTATCGATTCAATCACCTCGAGGGCCGGCAAATATATCGACAACTTTCTCCAGCCCTTAGTCCGTTCACTACCTGCCTATATTAAAGACAGTAGACATGCCATCAATCTGCTTAGGGACTGTGAGTATAGGAGCGGATACTGGCTCGTCACGGCGGATGTCACATCTTTATACACAGCGATTCCCCACGTCTGGGGTATATCCTCAGTGAAATATTATCTGTATAAGGACGTGACATTGCCGAGAAAAGAAAAGAGGTTCATAATGGATTTGCTGGAGTATACCACCACCCATAATTTCTTCTGGCATAAGAATTTTTTCTTTTTACAGAAGAAAGGGGTAGCCATGGGGGCAAAGTTTGCCCCCAGCCTGGCTAATTTATTCATGGGGAAATGGGAGGAGGACGTCATTTATGCTCAACGTAGACCAGAATTGGTCTTGTGGGCATTACATGTTCTACTACCCATGTGGTGTATCTTTTAACCTGTCCGTGCGGGTTCCAATATGTGGGGCGCACGGTCCGCCCGCTTCAGGTCAGGTTAAACGAACACATTAGTAATATTCGGAGAGGGTTCATAGGCCACCCGGTATCTAAACACTACCTTAATGTACACGATAAAGACCCCAAGGGCACTCAATTTGTGGGTATCGATAGATTGAGTGTACCTTGGAGAGGAGGGCCCAAGAGACGAGCCATATCCAAGCTGGAAATGGGTTGGATATATAAAATTGGGTGTCTCAAACCACGAGGGCTTAATGTCGATATTGAAATCAATGCGTTTATTGATAACGCATGATGGAAACTTCAGACATAATATTCTATATGTCCCTCGTAACCGTAATTATCTGTATAAGGTAATTGGAGCCTCATTTTGAGGAGGTTTATGACCATTCGAATTGCTTCATTATATCCTTAAGTTTTTATTGTCTCCTCCCTTAAGTTGGAAATTGTAAAGGGATATCCCGAGGCCCGCTCTGGCTGTCAGGTTGAATTTTAAACCCTTTAGGTTAAATTCCAAAGACTTAATGGTTCCATTTCTAATATGACTTTGTCCATATACAACTTAACTAATAAATTTGCACACTTTTTTATATGTTTCAGGGCATTTTCATTTTTAGTTAAACTTTATTTTTATTTTATTTTAATTTTATCTTTTATTTTTAGATATATAGTGCATTATAACTTTTTTCACTATATTAAGTGGATGGTGCACTTTAAGATTGTAGACATGCATAATATATGTACTACTCAAGCAGTCTTTTTAGCTTTAATTGCGGTGTTAAGTTTTTTTAAATTCATTTTTACTTATTAGATACCGGAAGTTCCCGGCGTGCCATGGATGTTTTTCCCTATTTTTAACCCAGGGTACACGCTCGAGTCTTTCCGGTTTTCCAATCACGGCCCGCCTCTATAGGAGGTTTTCAATGATAGCCAGACTGAGGCTTGGTATATCTTTGCGCATGCCCGGTCGCATGACGGGCTGGCGCCAAAATGAGGCTTGGATGTGTTTTTGTTTTGTTTGGTTTTTCGTTTTGGTTTATTGTTTATGTTCCGCCCTGAAGGCGGTCTTCAATGACGGCTTGGAATCTCTGCGCATGCCCTGTCAAATGACGGACATGGGCGGAGACGGGGCGTGGTTACACTCTGTTTATTTATATATAAGGTGATGGTTCATTGCGTCGCCCGTGCCCCGTAGAAGACGTCACGTATGACGAAACATGTAGGGCGTGGCCTCGCAGTGCTTGCCATCACGTGTTCTGAATTTCCTATTTGCACGGGCGTTCAGCCTTTGTTTTATGCTGGCTTTTTTAGAGAAATATTTTTTCCTATTTGAACTTTTTATATGTATACCTGTGGTTTATTTTAACCAATAAATCCCCAACGTTATTACACTATTGGAGTTCTTCTCCTTGTGCTTTTTCTTAAATATGGACTCTTCCATTCCTGAGTCCCCCCTCTGATGTTGGAGCAGTTAGATTGACTGGACCATATTGGAGTCGGTGGCACACGCTGACAAGACCCGGACATCAACTTCCCATTTGTCCCTGCAGAGGGCTATATCTGCAAGCCCATACGACCTTGCCACAGAGGAGGTCCAACGATTGGGGTAAGCGTACATCTATTACTCCTTTTCCTGCAATCAATCTGTATCCGGAAATAGTCCCTTCAGCTCATTATTTTCCTGATTTTGTGATGAGATATATTAAATGGACTTTTTCTCTCTACCTTATTTGTTGAATCTATTCATGGACTGATTATAGGTGTTATTTGGATGTGTGATTATTTATAATTTATATTTAGAATATGTAAATATTTTGTTGGATCCTTGATTAAGGATTTCATACACCTGTCACTTTTATTTTCGCTGTGATTCACACACATATTGTGTCTCCTAGGCATTTTTTCCAAATATACATTGACCTAACTGTATATAGCAGAGGCTCTAGAGAATGAAATGGTGGGTTTTGCAATTTTTTTTATGTCACATGGTATTTGCGTAGCATTTTTTCGAATGGAAAACATTTGAACAAAATATACTTTAATGAATATTAATGCACACAAACCTAATACAATACCCCATTTTTGGTAACCTATAAAAGAGGTTTCATCGAGAAAATAGACCCCTAACATGTCACACTTTAACCACTTCCCGACCGCCGCACGTATATATACGTTCTAAGTTTGAACGGGGATATCGTTGTTATGGCAGCAGCTAGCTGCCATAACCCCGGTATCCCCGTTTTCGTGCGGCGGCCGGCTTTCAGATAAAAGTGGTCCCTGCGGCGGATTCGCCGCGAGATCACTTTTATCGGTGGCGGGAGAGGGGCCCCCCCCCTCCCGCCGCGATCCGGTGCCCTCCGCCGCTTACCGGAGCCGTCGGTAGCGGCGGAGGCGATCGCGTCCTTCTGCCTGGTGTGTCTGGAGACAAGTGAGGCCAAGATGGCGCTCACTCGTCTCCAAGATACTGCTGGGCGGAAGCGACGTCAAAACGTCACTTCTGTCCACGCCTCTTAAAGGCATATTTTTTCAAATGTCATTTTTCTAAATGACTTTTTTTTTTTTTATTGCATTTTAGTGTAAATATGAGATCTGAGGTCTTTTTGACCCCAGATCTCATATTTAAGAGGTCCTGCCATGCTTTTTTCTATTACAAGGGATGTTTACATTCCTTGTAATAGGAATAAAAGTGACACAATTTTTTTTTTTTTTTTAAACAGTGTAAAAATAAATAAAATATTTTAAAATAAATAATAAAAATAAAAAAAAAAATTTTTAAAACCCCCCTGTCCCGACGAGCTCGCGCGCAGAAGCGAACGCATACGCGAGTAGCGCCCGCATATGAAAACGGTGGTCAAACCACACATGTGAGGTATCACAGCGACCGGTAGAGCGAGAGCAATAATTCTAGCCCTAGACCTCCTCTGTAGCGCAAAATATGCAACCTGTAGAATTTTTTAAACGTCGCCTATGGAGATTTTTGAGGGTAAAAGTTTGACGCCATTCCACGAGCGGGCGCAATTTTCAAGCATGACATGTTGGGTATCAATTTACTTGGCGTAACATTGTATTTCACAATATAAAAAAAAATTGGGATAACTTTACTGTTGTTTTATTTTTTTATTCAAAAAAGTGAATTTTTTCCAAAAAAAGTGCGCTTATAAGACAGCTGCGCAAATACGGTGCAAAAAAAAGTATTGCAATGACCGCCATTGTATTCTCTAGGGTGTTAGAAGAAAAACCATATATAATGTTTGGGGGTTCTAAGTAATTTTCTAGAAGAAAAACCTGTTTTAAACATGTAAACACCTAAAATCCAAAACGAGGCTAGTCCTTAAGTGGTTAAAATTGTGCATGTTTGTGGAAATCTCCATAGGCGATGCTTTAAAAGCTTTTATAGGTTACCAGTTTAGAGTTAGAGAGGAGGTCTGATGCTAGTATTACTATTCCCGCTTTGACATTTGCAGCAATATATCACGTGTGTGGTGCAATCGCTGTCTATATATGTGTGCAGGACACTATTTCTTTTTTTTACAAAATGATCACTTTTATTGCTGTTACAAGGAAACATCCCTTCTGACAGCAATAGTCAGTAATAGACCCCAGATGTCTCTTCTGCCCTTAAAGTGGTAGTAAAGCCCGCTTGGTCATTTTTGCCTACAGGTAAGCCCATAATAAGTCTTACCTGTAGGTAAAATGAATATCTCCTAAACGTGCACCGTTTAGGAAATAATCACCCTGAATGCACCCAGTTACGTCACAGGCGCATACGATCTGAAGGTCCTGCATACCTTGAACCGAGGGCTCTCACATGCATGCGCGGGACTCGGGAGTAACTTCATCACAGCTCTGGCCAATAAAATAGCTGAAGTGCGCAAACCCGGAAGAAAGACCGGGGCAACTTGTCAGCCCTCTCAGCGTTCACAGCACAGCGTTGGAGGGCTCCGTTCCTCTGGCGGAGGGGGCGCGCCCCCAAAAGCTTGTGCACGGATGGCCATACCGGTACGGCGAATGATGCAGCTGAGCCACTATGCACCAGTATAACTGCAGCGCCTGGTCGGCAAGTAGTTAAACTCTGGGGAAAATTAGTTCAACTGCAGTTGCTAAGTGCACGGTTTATTTGCCTTTAGTAAATCAACTCCTAAAGCTGGTCATACATTTTTCCCTGAAAATATATAAAAATAGACAATTTCCCCATCCACACATTTGAGGTGAATGCAGAAATCCCACTGTGTCTTTTTTTTCTGACAGCAGTACTCCCCACAGTCAGAATACACTGATCAGCATTGCAATCCATTGACTGCATGCACTGATTGAGCAGTCTGATATGCCAGTTCATGAGAAGTTGATCAATAGATCGCCTTCCCAAGAACAGGAATGGCTATACGTGGATTAAAATTCTGCTAGTCCTTGCTGAGTTTTGATCCATGTATGGTCAGCTTTAGTTTGTGGGAGACTGTGCCCTGGAGAAGGTGAGTACTGCTGTGAAAGATAATTTGGGGCTATGGGGGCACCCAAACCTAGCAGCAGCTCCCTTTGTCCATTCAGACATGGAGCTGCGGCCTGGCCCTGCTACCCTTTCTCTCCTCATGGGCTCACTGACTTTGACAGCAGCGGGAGCCAATGGTGCTGCAATGCTGTCTCAGCCAATGAGGAAGGGAGTCTTGGACAGCCAAGTCTCTCGTACAACATCGTTGGATCTAGATGGACCTATACAACCACTTTAAACCTAAAAACAAACATTTATTATATTGCAGCTTACCAATCCTGAGATGCTGATGGCTGCATTCATTTTCTTTTTTAGACTTTCTTTTTTCGATTTTCATCTAGTAATTCAGCCAGCAAATTCTGTTGTTTTTTTAAAAGCATTAGGCCCCTTTCACACGATCAGACCGTTCAGGTCCGCCTGTCAGTTTTGACGGCAGACCTGAACGGGCGCTCCATGTTAGCCTATGGAGCGACGGATGTCAGCGGAGACATGTCCGCTGACATCCGACCCGGTCCGATCCGCTAATAGCAGATGGATGGCCCTACGTCCAGGTCCGTCGCTGGCGGATCAGATCGGGAGAGATCTGATGAAAACGGACATGCTGTCAGTTTTTATCCGATCCCTCCATAGGCGGCAGCGGCGCCTGACAAGCCCCTCCCCACTCAGTGAGCAGAGAGGGACCTGCCATCCGCCGGCTCAGCGAAGATCAATGGACTGATCTCCCGCTGAGCCGGCGGACCGAGGCGGACTCCGTGGTAGCGGAGTCCGCCTCATGTGAAAGGGGCCTAAAGCTCTCCAGCAGAATGTTTAAATGGATGAAACAAACCACTTAACACTGGCAGGGGTGATTAAAATGATCAGCTTTTATTTATTCATGAAAAACCTTTATCCCAAAAGGAAAAAAACTGTTTGCTATAAGGGTACTTTTTACACTGCTCTGTAGCAAAATTGTGGTAAAAATGCATATACATTTTTTGCCACATTTTAGATGCATTTATGGTGTTTTCTGGTTGCCCGCACCTGTGAAACCTGGATTTGTGATATAAAAAAAACACACTAAAAATGCAAACGTTGTGTGTTTTCCATTCATTTCAGTTGGGAGCTGTGTATTTTTTGTTGCAGTTTTGACACTTTTTCTAGTCATTTCAACTGGGAGGTGCGGTTTTAAAAAATGCACCAAAGATACAGCATGCAGCAGGGGCAGGAAAAACAGGCGGTTGAGCTGCGTTTTTTGAAGTGCCCCCTTCCCAACCATCCCCCATAACCACTTGTGGACCACCCACTGCCTTTTTACTGCGGCAGGGCGACCCCATTGCACCAGATACCATAAATGTATGTGAATTGGCATTTTACTGTAATGGCACATGTGCCCGTCGCCCTGTCTGTGGTATCATACACTACAGCACAAGTCAGTTAGCAGGTCTCAGCAAATGATTTATTGATGATTGGCTTAGTGAATGACCTACAGAGCCCTGTGTTTACTAACAACATTTTAACATTTTAGGCGCACAGTTAACCCTTTGCCCCTAGATGTTAACACCTTCCCAGCCAGTGTTTATTAGTAAAAAGAAAAGAGTTTAGGACTTTGAACGAGGCACATAAAATATGTACCTCCATTCCTGTGTTATGTTAGTAGGAAGGGTGGGGGTTGGGACTTTGAATGAGGCACATATAAGGGCTAAATGAATGGTCAATATAGGAGAAATATAAATTTATTTTAACATGGATGACAAAAACATCACATGAAAGTAGTAACATCACATAAAAGTACAATCCTCATAATGACATACTGCAAACCAAATGAACATAACAAGCAAACGACATAGCAGATGTATGGTGTGGCCAAAAAAGCAACTAGCCTAGGGCATGGTATGTAGATATTTGTCTGGAATGAAACAAAGGCATATGAACACATAAATATAGGCAGATTGCATCATAAATGAAACTGAGGCGTTTCGTTGGATAAACCAACTCTTCAGGGGCAGATGCAATAGGATACTGCAACAAAAGAGAGGACATAAATAACCAAGGGTCTATACTATATATAATAGATGAAATGAAATTATAATGGATAAGGGGCAAAATAATAGTCCCTTAAAATACTCACATATGCTAAGTGCACAAGACTGAAGGACCAGGACCGCAATGGAGGGAGCTGAGGTGACCAAGACATGGAGAAGCAGGGGTAAAACCTTGCCGGAGGTAAAGTGTCTAAATCTTCTAGTCCATCTAGCATAGTTGCCAACAGTCCCGATTTTCCCGGGACAATCCCGATTTTGGGACCCTTGTCCCGATTTAATTTTGTCCCGGGTGTTTTCCCGAATTTTTGGGGTTTGTCCCGAGAAAATCGTGAGTGTTTTTGTAAAAAACGGCAACGGCTCCACAAAAATGGCCGCCGTTGCCTCCACGAGTCAGTCACAATGTTCCCCTTGTGTTCAGTGCAGGGGAGAGGGGCAGCCAATCCGCTTCTCTCTTCAGTGTACAAATAGAAAATTCTATTGTACACTGAAGCCTATTGGTTGGAGGGATTGGCAACCCCTCCCCGCTCTACACTGCACACAAGGAAGACGTGATCAGCCTCCACTGCCATCACCCTTCCCCCCCCCCCCCCCTGTGTCCAACGGAGCTCAGGGAATAGTGGGAGTGACGGGAGGGAAGAAGGGAGGTTTTCATCTGGCTGTTCAGGAGTTGTCTGACACTGTGAGTAGTGGCCTGTCAGTGTAGTGGGGGAGAGGAGAGATAGGGGGAGGGGGTGTACTCAGTGTATGGGAGGCTTGGAGCTTTCCCTGCAGTACACTTCTCAAAGGCTGAGGTCCAGCATGGATGGAGTGGGGCTCCGCTGGCTGGGGACATTGATGGTCCTGGCTCCCCTCTTGCACACCATGTCACCACCATACCTGCACCCCCCTCTCCCCCCCGTGTCACCACCATACCTGATTCCCCCTCCCCCCTGTGTCACCAACATACCTGCACCCCCCTCTCCCCCCTGTGTCACCACCATACCTGATTCCCCCTCCCCCTGTGTCACCAACATACCTGCACCCCCCTCTCCCCCCCGTGTCACCACCATACCTGATTCCCCCTCCCCCCTGTGTCATCAACATACCTGCACCCCCCTCTCCCCCCTGTGTCACCACCATACCTGATTCCCCCCTCCCCCCTGTGTCACCAACATACCTGCACCCCCCTCTCCCCCCTGTGTCACCACCATACCTGATTCCCCCCTCCCCCCTGTGTCACCAACATACCTGCACCCCCCTCTCCCCCCTGTGTCACCACCATACCTGATTCCCCCCTCCCCCCTGTGTCACCAACATACCTGCACCCCCCTCTCCCCCCTGTGTCACCACCATACCTGATTCCCCCCTCCCCCCTGTGTCACCAACATACCTGCACCCCCCTCTCCCCCCTGTGTCACCACCATACCTGATTCCCCCCTCCCCCCTGTGTCACCAACATACCTGCACCCCCCTCTCCCCCCCCGTGTCACCACCATACCTGATTCCCCCCTCTCCCCCCTGTGTCACCAACATACCTGCACCCCCCTCTCCCCCCCTGTGTCACCACCATACCTGCACCCCCCTCTCCCCCCTGTGTCACCACCATACCTGATTCCCCCCCTCCCCCCTGTGTCACCAACATACCTGCACCCCCCTCTCCCCCCCCCGTGTCACCACCATACCTGATTCCCCCCTCCCCCCTGTGTCACCAACATACCTGCACCCCCCTCTCCCCCCCTGTGTCACCACCATACCTGCACCCCCCTCTCCCCCTGTGTCACCAACATACCTGATTCCCCCCTCCCCCCTGTGTCACCAACATACCTGCACCCCCCTCTCCCCCCTGTGTCACCACCATACCTGATTCCCCCCTCCCCCCTGTGTCACCAACATACCTGCACCCCCCTCTCCCCCCCCGTGTCACCACCATACCTGATTCCCCCCTCCCCCCTGTGTCACCAACATACCTGCACCCCCCTCTCCCCCCTGTGTCACCACCATACCTGATTCCCCCCTCCCCCCTGTGTCACCAACATACCTGCACCCCCCTCTCCCCCCTGTGTCACCACCATACCTGATTCCCCCCTCCCCCCTGTGTCACCAACATACCTGCACCCCCCTCTCCCCCCCCCGTGTCACCACCATACCTGATTCCCCCCTCCCCCCTGTGTCACCAACATACCTGCACCCCCCTCTCCCCCCCTGTGTCACCACCATACCTGCACCCCCCTCTCCCCCCTGTGTCACCAACATACCTGATTCCCCCCCTCCCCCCTGTGTCACCAACATACCTGCACCCCCCTCTCCCCCCTGTGTCACCACCATACCTGATTCCCCCCCTCCCCCCTGTGTCACCAACATACCTGCACTCCCCTCTCCCCCCTGTGTCACCACCATACCTGATTCCCCCCTCCCCCCTGTGTCACCAACATACCTGCACCCCCCTCTCCCCCCTGTGTCACCACCATACCTGATTCCCCCCTCCCCCCTGTGTCACCAACATACCTGCACCCCCCTCTCCCCCCTGTGTCACCACCATACCTGATTCCCCCCTCCCCCCTGTGTCACCAACATACCTGCACCCCCCTCTCCCCCCCTGTGTCACCACCATACCTGCACCCCCCTCTCCCTCTGTGTCACCAACATACCTGATTCCCCCCTCCCCCCTGTGTCATCAACATACCTGCACCCCCCTCTCCCCCCTGTGTCACCACCATACCTGATTCCCCCTCCCCCCTGTGTCATCAACATACCTGCACCCCCCTCTCCCCCCTGTGTCACCACCATACCTGATTCCCCCTCCCCCCTGTGTCATCAACATACCTGCACCCCCCTCTCCCCCCTGTGTCACCACCATACCTGATTCCCCCCTCCCCCCTGTGTCACCAACATACCTGCACCCCCCTCTCCCCCCTGTGTCACCACCATACCTGATTCCCCCCTCCCCCCTGTGTCACCAACATACCTGCACCCCCCTCTCCCCCCTGTGTCACCACCATACCTGATTCCCCCCTCCCCCCTGTGTCACCAACATACCTGCACCCCCCTCTCCCCCCTGTGTCACCACCATACCTGATTCCCCCCTCCCCCCTGTGTCACCAACATACCTGCACCCCCCTCTCCCCCCTGTGTCACCACCATACCTGATTCCCCCCTCCCCCCTGTGTCACCAACATACCTGCACCCCCCTCTCCCCCCCCGTGTCACCACCATACCTGATTCCCCCCTCCCCCCTGTGTCACCAACATACCTGCACCCCCCTCTCCCCCCCTGTGTCACCACCATACCTGCACCCCCCTCTCCCCCCTGTGTCACCACCATACCTGATTCCCCCCCTCCCCCCTGTGTCACCAACATACCTGCACCCCCCTCTCCCCCCCCGTGTCACCACCATACCTGATTCCCCCCTCCCCCCTGTGTCACCAACATACCTGCACACCCCTCTCCCCCCCTGTGTCACCACCATACCTGCACCCCCCTCTCCCCCTGTGTCACCAACATACCTGATTCCCCCCTCCCCCCTGTGTCACCAACATACCTGCACCCCCCTCTCCCCCCTGTGTCACCACCATACCTGATTCCCCCCTCCCCCCTGTGTCACCAACATACCTGCACCCCCCTCTCCCCCCCCGTGTCACCACCATACCTGATTCCCCCCTCCCCCCTGTGTCACCAACATACCTGCACCCCCCTCTCCCCCCCTGTGTCACCACCATACCTGC
Organism: Aquarana catesbeiana; assembly: GCF_042186555.1. Lineage (NCBI taxonomy): Eukaryota > Metazoa > Chordata > Amphibia > Anura > Ranidae > Aquarana > Aquarana catesbeiana. Next base: position 519,710,476 of record NC_133324.1, on the reverse strand, counting down.
ACCCCCCTCTCCCCCTGTGTCACCAACATACCTGCACCCCCCTCTCCCCCCTGTGTCACCACCATACCTGATTCCCCCCTCCCCCCTGTGTCACCAACATACCTGCACCCCCCTCTCCCCCCCCGTGTCACCACCATACCTGATTCCCCCCTCCCCCCTGTGTCACCAACATACCTGCACCCCCCTCTCCCCCCCTGTGTCACCACCATACCTGCACCCCCCTCTCCCCCCTGTGTCACCAACATACCTGATTCCCCCCCTCCCCCCTGTGTCACCAACATACCTGCACCCCCCTCTCCCCCCCCGTGTCACCACCATACCTGATTCCCCCCTCCCCCCTGTGTCACCAACATACCTGCACCCCCCTCTCCCCCCTGTGTCACCACCATACCTGATTCCCCCCTCCCCCGTGTCACCAACATACCTGCACCCCCCTCTCCCCCCTGTGTCACCACCATACCTGATTCCCCCCTCCCCCCTGTGTCACCAACATACCTGCACCCCCCTCTCCCCCCCCGTGTCACCACCATACCTGATTCCCCCCTCCCCCCTGTGTCACCAACATACCTGCACCCCCCTCTCCCCCCCTGTGTCACCACCATACCTGCACCCCCCTCTCCCCCCTGTGTCACCACCATACCTGATTCCCCCCCTCCCCCCTGTGTCACCAACATACCTGCACCCCCCTCTCCCCCCTGTGTCACCACCATACCTGATTCCCCCCTCCCCCCTGTGTCACCAACATACCTGCACCCCCCTCTCCCCCCTGTGTCACCACCATACCTGATTCCCCCCTCCCCCCTGTGTCACCAACATACCTGCACCCCCCTCTCCCCCCTGTGTCACCACCATACCTGATTCCCCCCTCCCCCCTGTGTCACCAACATACCTGCACCCCCCTCTCCCCCCCTGTGTCACCACCATACCTGCACCCCCCCTCTCCCTCTGTGTCACCAACATACCTGATTCCCCCCTCCCCCCTGTGTCACCACCATACCTGATTCCCCCCCTCCCCCCTGTGTCACCACCATACCTGATTCCCCCCCTCCCCCCTGTGTCACCAACATACCTGCACCCCCCTCTCCCCCCCCGTGTCACCACCATACCTGATTCCCCCCTCCCCCCTGTGTCACCAACATACCTGCACCCCCCTCTCCCCCCCTGTGTCACCACCATACCTGCACCCCCCTCTCCCCCTGTGTCACCAACATACCTGATTCCCCCCTCCCCCCTGTGTCACCACCATACCTGATTCCCCCCTCCCCCCCGTGTCACCACCATACCTGATTCCCCCCCTCCCCCCTGTGTCACCAACATACCTGCACCCCCCTCTCCCCCCCCGTGTCACCACCATACCTGATTCCCCCCTCCCCCCTGTGTCACCAACATACCTGCACCCCCTTCTCCCCCCTCTGCTGGGGGCACCTTATGTAAGGACAGACTCTGCTGGGGAAACCTGATGGCATCTGGTGGCAGGCGACGTGGCAGGTGACACGCTCAGGGGTCCCACTGATTCTGCATTATGGTGAGTTGAATGATTTCATTATTTATATTACAATGTAATAATAGTAATAATGCGCTTCAATCATCCTGACACCATAACAACCATGGTGCCGGGATGATTGAAGCGCTAACACCAGGTGTTTGGAGTATCTTTATCTGCTGATTGTTAAACTCTGGAATACACATTGCTATTATGGTGTAGGGTCTGGGTCTGCTTTCCCTCCATCCCTCTACCCCCCTTTCCCTCTGCATCCCTCATTCACCTCAGACTCTAACCACACCCCATTTAGCCACGCCCATGTAAGCCACGCCCACTATTTCACGTAAACCACGCCCATTTTTTTGCGCGGCGCGCTTAGCGCATTTTTCCTTTTTTATATGCCACGCCTACTAACGCATGTCCCGCCCCCTAATTATAGGCTGACTCCGCCTACAGCCAAAAAAAGTGTCCCTAATTTTTTTTTCCCAATGTTGGCAACTATGCATCTAGCACTCCCCTCTCCCCAGACTGACAATGCTGCTGTCTGCTGTGCCCCATGTGCTCCTTCATCCAGAGTAGGGGGACATGCTCATACAGGAGGTGTGTTACTGGACAAATCTTGCCAGGTGAGGGGAAGGAAGGGGAAAAGGCTAAAAAAGGAAAACCAATGCAGCTACTACATCCAAGGATTGGAAAGCTGTAATATATTACATTTTTGGTTTTGGGTTTAATATTGCCTTAACTTACAAAGGCAGCTGGACAGGACCATGGCCATGATGCTTTGCATCACATTGCAGCCAGAATCTCCGCAGTGTAAGTGAGACATCAATGAATCCAAACCAAACGCCACTACCACATTTGCAGTACCTTGAAAAAGTATTCATACCCCTTGACATTTTCCACATTTTTGTAATGTTACTAACAGAAACGTAAATTTATTTTATTGGGATTTGATGTGATAGACTAACACAAAGTGACACATAATTGTGAAGTGGAAGGAAAATGATTAATGGTTTTCACAATTTTTTACAAATAAATATCTGGAAAGTGTGGCGTGCATTTGTATTCAGCCCCCTTTGCTAAAATGCTAGTAAATAGAGTCCACCTGTGTGTAAGTTAATCTTAGAATAAACACAGCTGTTACTTGAAGCCCTCAGAGGTTTGTTAGAGAACCTTAGTGAACAAACAGCATCATGAAGGCCAATGAACACACCAGACAGGTCAGGGATAAAGTTGTGGAGAAGTTTAAAGCAGTGTTAGTTTATAAAAAAAAATATCCCATGCTTTGAACATCTCACGGAGCACTGTTCAATCCATCATCCGAAAATGGAAATAGTATGGCACAAATGCAAGCCTACCAAGACATGGCCGTCCACCTAAACTGACAGGCCGGGCAAGGAGAGCATTAATCAGAGAAGCAGCCAAGAGGCCCATGGTAACTCTGGAGGAGCTGCAGAGATCCACAGCTCAGGTGGGAGAATCTGTCCACAGGACAACTATTCATTGTGCACTCCACAAATCTGAGCTTTATGGAAGAGTGGTAAGACGAAAGCCATTGTCACTCTCTAGGTGTGCAAAGCTGGGCGAAACATACCCCAAAAAACTTTCAGCTGTAATTGCAGCGAAAGGTGGTTCTACAAAGTACCGTATTTATCGGCGTATAACATGCATCTTTTCCCCCTGGAAGTAGGGGGCAAATCACGGGTGTGTGTTATACGCTGATAGTATACCTCGGAGGGGAACAAGCGCCGCCAGAATTCACAGAGCCGTCTTCTCCCGTTTACACTCTCACGTCACACATACAGTCCCGGCTCTGCCACCGGCATTGGATCAGTGTTCTGTCTATCACAGGAGCTGGTCCAATGCCGATGGCGGTGGCGGGACTGTGTGACTGAAGAGTAAACAGGAGATGACGGCTCGGTGATTTCCTGCATGGTACAGGCTGCATTAATGAGAGATGGTGAAGGCTGCAGATGGGCATTGAGGCTGAAAAACTGCATTAATCAGGCTGCAGATGGACATTGATCAGGCTGCAGATGGGCATTGATCAGGCTGCACTGATGGGAGATGGGGAGGCTGCAGATGGGCACTAATCAGGCTGCATTAATGGGCACTGACCCTTATTTTGCTTCAAAGATGTTCATTTAAAAAATATTTTTTTCCCTTAAACTTCACTCTTAAAATGAAGGTGCGTGTTATACGCCCATGAATACGGTAATTACACACAGGTGGACACTATTTACTAATTAGGTGACTTCTGAAGGCAATTGGTTCCACTAGATCTTAGTTAGGGGTATCAGAGTAAAGGGGGCTGAATACAAATGCACACCACACTTTTCAGATATTTATTTGTAAAAAAAAAATTGAAAACCATTTATTATTTTTCTTCCGCTTCACAATTATGTGCCACTTTGTGTTGGTCTATCACACAAAACCCCAATAAAATACATTTACGTTTTTGGTTGTAACATGACAAAATGTGGAAAAATTCAAGGTGGTATGAATACTTTTTCAAGGCACTGTAAATCCATGTCCTTCCAGAAGGCAGGACCTCAAAGCAATGAGGTCAGTATAGGCGTGAGTATAGTAAAAATCACCATACCAAATGAACCTCAGCCAGCTCATCTGCTTCCAGCGCTGATAAAGGTTACATAGTAGGTAAGGTTGAATAAAGAAAATTGTCCATCCAGTTCAACCTGTGTAGGTATACGTGTGTCGGTGTTAATAGTTATTTCCCATATCCCTGTATGTTGCGTTCTTTAAGATGCACGTCCAAGAGTCTTTTAAAAATATCAATACTCCCCGCTGACACCACCAGTTGTGGAAGAGAGTTCAACATCCTTATCGCCCTGACAGTGAAAAACCCCCTGAGCAACTTAAGGTTAAACCACTTCTCCTCCAATCTCATTGTGTGGCCCTTGTCCTCTTACACTCCCGGAGACTGAATCGTTTTTTTCCTACGCCGGGATCACCATTGAGGTATTTGTAATCGCTATCATGTCCCCTCTCAACCGTCTCTTGAGGGGGGGAGGGGAGGTGCGGTGGGGTGTCGCTTCCATCCAATCAGCTTTCAGAGCTCTCCTCAATGTAACTTCAGCTTTCCATCCACATTTTTCTGAGCACTCTCAGACAAGCTTATAAATTCAGCAATTTGAATGTATATAGAGAAGAGAAGACTGCAGATAAACAGTTACAACTTATGCAGAAGAATTAATTTCATCTCTGTGTATCACCTGAGGATAGTCCCTTCACTGGGAATTACAACCGCTTTAAAGGATAAGTTCATCTTTTTAAAAAAACTGTCCAACTCCTATAGACTCTCATAATAGCTGTCTGCTCATACCTCGTGCAGGCAGGCAGTTACTTGAGAACAAGAAGATCAATGGACTACAAGGATTTCACCATCACCCTCATAGCTCATTAAAAACTACAAGCCGTGAGCCACAATAGCTGATGGTACTTGTGGGTATTTATTCACAAGAAACCTTGAATGAATGATGCGGCCCTGTGGGATGCATCATCCCCAGACTATTCTTATTCTCATTCTATTCTCAGACTTTCTGTTTTAGGGTTTTCTAGGTGTTACATTTGTTTTCAATGCCCCTTGTGTATATGAACATAGCCACCCTCTCCTGCTTGCCCCCAAGATTGACAACACATCTAGATGCAGATACATTCAGACTGATGAGAATTGTAGAAAACAGAGCAGAGCATATCACCAAAAATAACAGCACTGCTCCTGTAGGCAGGTGCAATTTGACCTCTAGTAGATCTAGTAGATGGAGCTGTGCCACAATTTAGTTGGAGCTGAATGATTGGAGGAAAACACTGTTTGAGAGATTACTTAGTTGTCACTAGGGATGGGCTGTTCGACTTGAACATCGGCCATTCGCTTGTTTGCAGAATTTTGAACATTATGGGCCGTTCGCACCAAATTCGAGCGGCGCGTCACGGCCCATAATGCACTGTGTCATCGCAGTGCATTGCTGGCTGATGATTGGCCAAGCATGCACTATGACCCGCATGCTTTGGCCAATCACAGCGCCGTCAGCAAAGAGAGCCATAATTGGCCACAGGCAGGGTGTCTGTGGCCAATTATGGCTCAGGGGGTTAAGTACACGCCCCACACTATATAAGGCCACCCGCACGTAGTCCTCTTGTAGTGTGTTGGTGGCGTTTGTTCAGAGAGAGACAGAGAGAGTGTCATTTCATTTAGTTTGAGCAGGCAGGCAATTCCTGGTGTTCTGTTGCTAATATACTTCAGGCAGGCGGGCGAGACAAGTTAGCTGCAGTGTATTTAATATATATATATATATATATATACACACACACATACACAAACACACATCCCGGCTTTGTGTATGTGTATATATATATACACACACACACACACTGTATACAATTTAGCTTCATCTCACTGCAGACCGTTCCTGGTGAACTGTGGCTAATATACTTCAGGCAGGCGGGCAAGACAGGTAGCTGCAGTGTATTTAGTATATATATATATACATCCCGGCTTTGTATATATACACACTGTATACAGTTTAGCTTCATCTCACTGCAGACCATTCCTGGTGTATTGTTTCTAATATACTTCAGCCAGGCAGGTGACTCACTGAGCTGCAGTGCATTTACTATATATTCAGTTCATTTAATAAATATATATACACACAGGCTTGTATATATATAGTCTAACCAAGCCTATACCTGACTAGGCCATAGCCTGAGTGCGTGTTCAAAGACACTTTCAGCCAGGCAGGTGACTCACTGAGCTGCAGTTCATAAAATATACATCCACTGCATTGTATTCCAGTCAGGCCTATACCTGACTGTAGGCCATTCCTTGAGTGCGTGTTTAAAGACACTTTCAGCCAGGCAGGTGACTCACTGAGCTGCAGTTCATTTAATAAATATATATACAGGCTTGTATATATATATATATAGTCTAGCCAAGCCTATACCTGACTAGGCCATTGCCCGAGTGCATGTTTCAAAGACACTTTCGGTCAGTCAGGTGACTCACTGAGCTGCAGTTCATTTTATATATATATATATATATATATATATATATATATATATATATATACATATATATACACACACATACATACTGTGAGGGGGTTAGCTCGGAAGCGGGTGTGTGTGACCCCCTGGATGGGTTCACCACACAAAATCAGGCACAGCAGACAGCGTTATAGGTGAAAAAAAAACAAAGGTGCGGTTTATTTAGACTATACGCATTGAAAAATAACAGCAAAACAAAAAGAAACATGAAAAGAAATCCTGGTCAGCTTGACCGCTTACTACACACGTAGATTCCCTATCTAACAACCAGGTGCAGACTTATGCTGCCCCAGTCCCTATTTCAGAAGTTTGTCACACAGGCGCCGACTCACCGCACAGGACAGATACCACACTCCCCAGTCTACACAAACACAGAACTGGTTCCAGGATGGAGCATCTCCCTAAGCATGCCGGGGTGTTTTCTATAGGTCTTAATGAGCCCACTTACTTCAGCTGGGCTCATTAACGCTTCCCCTGCAGGACTCCCAGCACTCCCCCTAGTGGTATAAGTCAGCATAAAGCCTGAATCTAGGGCATACATATTTTCCATCCTGGATACAACCAGGTGATTTTACCTGCCTGCTATCACATAACCCCCCTCTTGTTTCAGCTTTGGGGTTGGAACACACGCAGTCAGGCACGCAAGTATCCGAGACAAAGCATCCACATTCCCCATTTTAACGCCAGGGCGGTGCTTTACTGTAAAGTTGAATTCCTGTAGGGCCAGGAACCACCTATTTACCCTTCTATTGGTCTCCTTGTTTTGAGCCATCCACTTTAAAGGAGCGTGATCAGTAACCAGGTCAAAGTGCCTACCTAGCAGATATTACCGAAGGGAATCTAGAGCCCACTTCACCGCTAAACACTCCTTCTCAATCGTGGCGTAATTTACCTCATGGGACTTCAATTACCTGCTGAGGTAAATGACCGGGTGCTCTTCCCCGTTCCAGACCTGGGACAACACTGCTCCTAACCCAACGTCTGATGCATCAGTTTGTACAAAAAAGTCCTTAGAAAAGTCTGGTGAGTACAACACTGGCTGGCTACATAAGGCTGTTTTTAAGGACTGGAATGCTGCTTCAGCCCCTGGGGACCATTTAACCATGACAGACTCTTTCCCTTTTGTCAGGTTGGTGAGGGTCACAGCCTGAGAAGCAAAATGGGGAATGAATCGCCGATAATAGCCAGCGATTCCCAGAAAGGCTTGTAACTGCTTCTTGCTGTTGGGACGTGGCCAGCTCTGTATGGCCTCGACTTTATTGACTTGGGGTTTTATCACTCCCCTCCCAATAGTGTACCCAAGATATTTGGCCTCCTCTTGTCCAATGGTACACTTCTTTGGATTGGCCGTAAACCCAGCTTCCCGGATAGAGTTTAGGACTGCTTGCACTTTTGGCAGATGTGAGACCCAATCTGTGCTATGGATAATCACATCATCCAGGTAAGCTGCAGCATACTTTTGATGGGGCCTCAGAATCTTGTCCATTTTCCGCTGAAATGTTGCCGGTGCATTCTGTAACCCAAATGGCATTCTCTTATATTGGAACGCCCCATCTGGGGTTACAAATGCAGTTTTCTCCTTGGCCGACTTGGCCAGGGGAATTTGCCAATACCCTTTGGTGAGATCAAGAGTTGTCATGTATCGGGCTGTTCCCAGCCGGTCGATCAACTCATCTATATGAGGCATAGGGTAGGTGTCAAATTTTGTAACTTTATTCAATTGTTGAAAATCGTTACAAAACCACCAGCTCCCATCAGGTTTGGGCACTAGTACGATAGGACTGGACCAGTCACTCTGGGACTCCTCTATCACACCCAATTCCAGCATCCTTTGAACCTCCCCACGTATTGCCTCCCGTCGGGCCTCTGGTATACTATAAGGTTTTAGTTTTACCCTGTCTCCTGGCGGGGCGATAATGTCATGCTCTACGTCAGATGTATGTCCCAGCAGCTCAGAGAAAATCTCTTTGTTGCGAAGTACAAACTCTTTAACCTCCTGTTGTTGGGGTTTCAATAAGGTGACTGCGATTCCAACCTCAGGAACTAAGCAATCAGACTGGGCCGGTGACAAAGTCTCTGCAACTAGGGATTCCCTATCTCTCCAGGCTTTCAGCAGATTGGCGTGATACATCTGTTCTGGCTTTCGCCTTCCTGGCTGTCTGACCCTGTAGTTCATCTCACCCACTTTTTCAATTATTTCGTATGGACCTTGCCATTTGGCCAGGAATTTGCTTTCAACTGTAGGAACTAGCACTAATACCCTATCCCCCGGGGAAAAAGTACGGGTCTTGGCCCCACGGTTGTACATTCTCTGCTGTGCTAACTGCGCTTGGGCCAAATGTTCCTTCATGATTAGCATTAATTCTATCTTGCATCAGGGCGACATGCTCAATCACACTCTTGTGGGGTGAACTCTAATTTCCCAAGTTTCCTTGGTGATATCCAACAGCCCTCTTGGGTGTCTCCCATAGAGTAACTCAAAGGGTGAGAAAACCATAGAGGATTGGGGTACCTCTCTAATGGCAAACATCAAATATGGTATTAGACAGTCCCAATTCTTTCCATCTTTATCCACCACCTTCTTTAACATTTGTTTTAGGGTTTTGTTGAATCTTTCAACCAACTCATCTGTTTGGGGATGATACACAGATGTACGTAATTGTGTCATTTTGAACAACTTGCATAGTTCTTTCATAACCCGGGACATAAAGGGTGTACCTTGGTCCGTAAGCAGTTCCTTACAAATACCCACGCGGCTAAAAACAAGAGATAGCTCTTTGGCTATGATTTTGGCCGAGGTATTTCGAAGAGGAATCGCTTTCGGATAATGGGTGGCATAGTCCAATATAACTAAAATGTACTGATGCCCCCTAGCGGACTTCATTATCGGACCTACCAAATCCATTGCGATCCTCTCAAAGGGGACCTCAATGATAGGAAGAGGTACCAGCGGGTTACGGAAATGTGGCATAGGTGCCGACTTCTGACACACAGGGCAGGAGGAACAATAATTTTCTGTTTTCTTCATGACCCCAGGCCAATAGAATCTCTGCAACACTCTCTCTCTGGTTTTCTCTGTCCTCAGATGACCTCCAAGAATGTGCCCATGGGCCAATTCTAACACCAACTTCCTGTAAGGTTTGGGCACCACAAGTTGCTCAATGGCTTCTTCTGCCCCTTGAGCCACTCGATACAATAGGTCCCTTTCCACCGTGAAGTACGGGTAAGTGCAAGTCTTATCTGGGTTCACTAACTCGCCATCTATTTTCACCACATTTTCCCAAACCTTTATTAGGGTGGGGTCTTTTAACTGTTCTGTGGCAAGATTTTCCCTGTGAACCTCGAGATCCGAAAACTCCACAGACAGGATGTTTTCATCTGAGGATGTTTGCTCCTCCCCAGTTTCTCAAGCCAATACTGACAAGGGAAATTCTGGAGAGTCCTTACCACTCTCAGAGGAATTCTGGTCATCATCTTCCTGGTCTATAGAGCACCAGTGGGGGGCTCAGAAAAATCCCAGCGTTCCCAGAACTTTGGAAAATCCCTTCCGACAATGGCATCGTGTGGTAAGTGAGACACCAATCCCACCTGATGAGAGAGGTTACCTTTGGGGGTCCCAAAAACCACTGCAGTCACAGGATACTCTCGAGTGTCCCCATGCACACAAATAACAGCCACCTTGTTATTCCCAGAGACCTCTGTAGTAACTAATTCAGCTTTTATCAATGTCACCAGGCTACCTGAATCCAGCAACACAACCACATTTCTACCATTAATACACATTTTACATAAATGTTTCTCAGGTCCCCGAATGGCAGTGCATGCAACTGTCGCAAATAGCAACTGACGTCTGTCCCTTATAAAGTCACATTGCATAGGTTCATCCACAACTGGGCAATTGGCTGCAATATGTCCCTCTTGCCGGCAGCGGTAGCAAATAATCTTTTTCGCTGCCTCTTGCAGCCTTGGCTTCCCCGGCTGCTCCTGCCAGACATTAGGTAGAACTCCCACCCTCTCACTCTCTCCACCCCTCACCCCTTGGAGTCATCTTACCCGCCACTGGGGATGGTCTGGTCTTAGGGTGGAAAGTCCGTGAGTCCCTGGAAGAGGAGGTCAGGTTCTCTGTAGCCAAGTACCTTTCAACCAGATCCACAAGCTTATCTGCAGTTTCTGGGTCTCCATGGCTTACCCACTTTTGGATGGCAGTAGGAAGAGCTCTCAGGAAACGATCCATGACAACACGTTCCACAATGTTTGGTGCGGTCAAAATCTCTGGCTGCAGCCACTTCCTGCTCAGGTGAATGAGATCATACATTTGAGACCTGGGGGTTTTCCAAACCAGAAAGTCCAGTTATGTACACGCTGAGCCCGGACGGCCAGGGTGACACCCAGCCGTGCCAATATTTCCGTTTTTAGCACCACATAGTCTTTTGCTTGGTCAGGCTCTATGTCATAATAGGCTTTCTGCGATTCCCCCCATTAACAGAGGGGCCACCAGTCCAGCCCACTGCTCCTTAGGCCCACACCAAAGGGTGCGGTATTAGTGGAACCACTTGCCTCACTGGTCTGCGGACGTTGCTGCATTAATGTCTCTATTTGTTGTTGGAGTCTCTGCTCTTGCTTTTGCAACAGGTCTATGAAGCGGGTCTCAGATTGCTGCTGGGCTTGTTGCTGAGTTTCCAGACTCTGCTGGTGAGCTTGCTGCTGAGCTGCGAGGCTCTGTTGCAAAGTTGCATTTGTCTGCTGTTGAGCTGCAAGGCTCTTTTGCAAACCCGCATTTGTCTGCTGCTGATTTGCATTTGCTAGAGACAGCTGTCTCAGTATCTCCTCCATGCTGGCCTTAAAAAAAAAAAACTGCCCCTGCTTCTCCACCAACTGTGAGGGGGTTAGCTCGGCAGCTGGTGTGTGTGACCCCCTGGATGGGTTTACCACACAAAATCAGGCACAGCAGACAGCGTTATAGGTGAAAAAAAACAAAGGTGCTGTTTATTTAGACTATATGCATTGAAAAATAACAGCAAAACAAAAAGAAACATAAAAAGAAATCCTGGTCAGCTTGACCGCTTACTACACACATAGATTCCCTATCTAACAACCAGGTGCAGCCTTATGCTGCCCCAGTCCCTATTTCAGAAGTTTGCCACACAGGCGCTGACTCACCGCACAGGACAGATACCACACTCCCCAGTCTACACAAACACAGAACTGGTTCCAGGATGGAGCATCTCCCTAAGGGTCGGTTCACACTGGGGCGACTTGGGATCCGACTTGTACGCCCTCAAGTCGCCCCAAGTCGCCCCAAGTCGCTTTGCATTTAGATTATCATGGTAGGCAATGGGAGCGTCTTAATTGACACTACTGAAGTCGCTCCGACTTCAGAAAAGGTTCCTGTACTACTTCTATCCGACTTGTAGGCGACTTGTACCCATTCAACTCAATGTAAGTCGCCTGCAAGTCGGATCTCTCAAGCGACTTTGCAGAGAAAACCCCTCCCTCCCCCCTCCCTCCCAGAGAGGTGATTGGCCACAGGCGAAGTCGCCTGTCATGGAGGCGACTTCAAGTCGCCTCGTAATTTGCCGAAGTCGCGCTGAAGTCGCGCTAAAGTCGCGCTGAAGCCGCGTTGAAGTCGCGGTACAAAGTCGCGCTAAAGTCGTGTTGCCCATGTGTGAACCGACCCTCAGCATGCTGGGGTGTTTTCTATAGGTCACAATGAGCCCACTTACTTCAGCTGGGCTCATTAACACTTCCCCTGCAGGACTCCCAGCACTCCCCCCTAGTGGTATAAGTCAGCATAAAGCCTGAATCTAGGGCATACATATTTTCCATCCTGGATACAACCAGGTGATTTTACCTGCCTGTTGTCACAATATATACACAGGCTTGTGTGTGTATATATATATATATATATATATATATATATATATATATATATATATATATAGTCTAGCCAAGCCTTTACCTGACTAGGTCATTGCGTGTTCAAAGACACTTTCAGCCAGGCAGGTGACTCACTGAGCTGCAGTTCATAAAATAAATATCCACTGCATTGTATTCCAGCCAAGCCTATACCTGACTGTAGGCCATTCCTTGAGTGCGTGTTCAAAGACACTTTCAGCCAGGCAGGTGACTCACTAAGCTGCAGTTCATTTAATAAATATATATACACAGGCTTGTATATATATAGTCTAGCCAAGCCTATACCTGACTAGGCCATAGCCTGAGTGCGTGTTCAAAGACACTTTCAGCCAGACAGGTGACTCACTGAGCTGCAGTTCATAAAATATATATCCACTGCATTGTATTCCAGCCCAGACTATACCTGACTGTAGGCCATTCCTTGAGTGCGTGTTCAAAGACACTTTCAGCCAGGCAGGTGACTGACTGAGCTGCAGTTCATTTAATAAATATATATAGGCTTGTATATATAGTCTAGCCAAGCCTATACCTGACTAGGCCATTGCCTGAGTGCATGTTTCAAAGACACTTTCGGCCAGGCAGGTGACTCACTGAGCTGCAGTTGATTTTAAATATATATATTTATATATATATATATGTAGGAAGGCCAGTATGGTGGCCTGAATTTATGGGAGGAGCCCGGGGGGTATTTAAGCAGCCCGCTCACCTGTGGTGCTTGTCGGTTTCCTGTGCACAGTATACGTCACTAAGCCAACGATTCGAATACCAGCGTCCGCAAGTTCTTGTCTCGCAAATTCCCGCATTCGCAATTTTCGTGCTCGAGAGTTTCGAAGTCCGTGTTACCGATTCGTAGTTCGTACCACGCGTCCGGCTCGGCTGTCGCAGGTAGGGTCCCGTCGGACTTTTGTTTTCACGCATTGTTAAATATCATGTCACTAAACCGTGATATCAGACTCACGAATCACTCGCAAATTTCACAACGTACCGCAATGCATACCACTCGCACCATCGTTATGTTACCATTTATCGTTATTTGAAAAACCACCGCGACGTAGACGTCGCTTCATTTCAGGCATGTCTAAATTGTTACCACGCGTCAGTAGACAACCGTTGTGATTCGCAATTCGCAATTTCTTATCGACGTCAGTTCGATACCAAGTCATTTCTCATTTCAGAACATTTCTAAACATTTCTTACATTTCAAACCATTTCGATTCATTTCAGTCACGTACCGCGCTCCGATTCGAATCCAGTCGCATCTTAAGATGCACCGATTCGCTCCGGTGTGCCCCAGTAGTTACGGCCTCATTTCAGTACATGCTCCAGAGTCACGTTCATTGTCAGTTGCTCGTCACGACTCACAGATTCGTACCTCTGTCATGGTTATCATTTCACTGCCACGTATCACGTTCCGATACGAATTCAGTCGCATGGAAATGCACCGATTCGTCCCGGCGTGCCCCAGGTATTGGCCACATTTCAGTACATGGTCCAGAGTCCGATTCGCAGTCAGCCGCAACAGCGGCATGATCGATTTGCGCCTCTGTCATGGCAACAACTGTTACACCTGCACTTACCGCGCTCCGGTTCGAATCCAGTCGCATCTCCGATGCACCGATTCGTTACGGCGTGCCCCAGGGCTCGGCCTCATTTCTGAACATGCTCCAGAGTCCGGATCGTAGCTAGGCGCAGACATCGGGCGACCGATCCGCATCTCTGTCATGGGAATTCATTTCACTCCCACATATCGCATCACCGTTTCGAACCAGTCGCATCCACGATGCACCGATTCGTCACGGAATGCCCCAGTTGTTTCAGCCGTATCCATACCTATACCAGAGCTCGGTTCGTTGCCAGTCGCAAATGCGGCACAACCAATTCGAGCCTCAGTCAAGGTGAAAACATTTCTGTCATTTTGTTGTTTCATATTGCGCTCCGATTCGAATCCAGATGCATCAAACATGCACCGATTCGTCCCGGTGTGCACCAATGTTTTTCAGTTGCCTCATTTCAGTACATGCTCCAGAGCCCGGTTCGCAGTCGATTGCAGTCACGGCAGGACCCAGCCGGACCTCTGTCATGGCAAGAGATTTCACTCATTTCATAATCAAGGCAAACATTTCAAATCATTTCGTTGTCACTAGATTGCAAATCATCTTACAAGTTACTGCTTCAAGTTAGCCAGCAAAACCTTCACGAGTTATCACCTTTCATTAAAACGCAGTCACGGCACACCGATTCGTGCCTCTGTCATGGCATAGACATTTCACCCATTCTATTTTAATTTCATGCATCTGTCGCTTAAACACATTGCAAATCACCTTTTAAGTCCGGTAGTCAGACCCTTCACCGGTTGTCATCTGTCATTTCCTCCAGGTCAGTCAAAGTGCAAAAAATAATCTGAAAAAAAAAAGCCACACCCCGTCTTCCTTAGAAATTCAGTCATGGTCCCAATTCATTGGTTAAAACCTTCGCCTTACTACTATCCCCCCTTATAGTCGCACAATCCGATTTATGTTGGTATCCTTTCATACACTTTACAAACTGATTCATTTCAGGAGTCATTGTATACAACATACAAAAGATTCGTATCGGATTCATTTCATACACCTTATAACCAGTTCATATCGGACTAAATTTCATACAAAAAAAAAAAAAAAAAAAAAAAAAAAAGCACAAACTTCCCGCAATCGTTGCAAGCACGCATCTAAGCATAAACTTCTTGCATTTGTTGCAAACACACGTCGAAACATAACTTCTTGCAATCATGGCAAGCACACATCCAAGCACATCTTCTTGCAATCGTTGCAAGTACGCATCCAAAACATAACTTCTTGCAATCGTTGCAAGCGCACATCCAAGCACAACTTCTTGCAATCGTTGCAAGTACGCATCCAAACATAACTTCTTGCAATCGTTGCAAGCGCACATCCAAGCACAACTTCTTGCAATCGTTGCAAGTATGCATCCAAACATAACTTCTTGCAATCGTTGCAAGCGTACATCCAAGCACAACTTTCTTGCAATCGTTGCAAGTACGCACCCAAACATAACTTCTTGCAATCATTGCCAGCACACCCAAGCACAATTTCTTGCAATCATTTCAAACACGCAACCAATCATAAACTTCTTGCAAACTTGCGGGCATGCATTTAAGCATAACTTCTCGCAATCATTGCAAGTACGCATCCAATTACAACTTCTCGCAATCGTTGCAAACACACATCCAAGCATAACTCTTGCAGTCTTTGCAAGCACGTGCAGCAATACGTACTTCTCACAGTCAGCACAAATACATCTTCAGCGACATAAAATCCCTTGCAATCGTTGCAAGCACACGTTTAAGCACAACTCTTATAGGGCGTACACATGGTCGGACTTTGTTCGGACATTCCGACAACAAAATCCTAGGATTTTTTCTGACGGATGTTGGCTCAAACTTGTCTTGCATACACACGGTCACACAAAGTTGTCGGAAAATCCGATCGTTCTAAACGCGGTGACGTAAAACATATCCCTTTCATGACTAAGCCTATTTTTGAAATTTGGTGTTTACAAGTTAAAATCCGTATTTTTTGCTAGAAAATTACTTAGAACCCCCAAACATTATATATATTTTTTTAGAAGAGAGTCTAAAGAATAAAATGGCGATTGTTGCAATATTTTTTATCACACGGTATTTGTGCAACGGTGTTTTAAACGCAAATTTTTGGAAAAGTGACACTTTCATGAATTTTAAAAAATCCAAACAGTAAAGTTACCCCAATTTTTTTGTATAATGTGAAAGATGATGTTACGCCGAGTAAATAGATACCAAACATGTCACCCTTTATAATTGCACGCACTCGTGGAATGGCGACGAACTACGGTACCTATGAATTTCCATAGGCGACGCTTTAAAAATTTTTTATGGTTTCCAGGTTTGAGCTACAGAGGAGGTCTAGGGCTAGAATTATTGCTCTCGCTCTGACGATCGCGGCGATACCTCACATGTGTGGTTTGAACACCGTTTACATATGCGGGCGCGACTTCCGTATGTGTTTTCTTCGCTGCGCGAGCTCGCGGGGACGGGGGCGCTTTAAAAATTTTTTTTTTTTTTTTATTTATTTATTTTATTTATTTTTGTACTTTTATAAATTGTGTTTAAAAATTTTTTTTTTTTTTTTTACTTTTATTGCTGTCACAAGCAATGTAAACATCCCTTGTGACAGTAATATGTGGTGACAGGTACTCTTTATGGAGGGATCGGGGGTCTAAAAGACCCCCGATCCCTCCTTTACACTTCAAAGTATTCAGATCGCCAAAAACGGCGATTCTGAATACTGTGTACTTTTTTAAATTCGGCGCCATTGGCAGCCGAGTAAACGGGAAGTGACGTCATGACGTCGCTTCCGCGTTTACAATTAGAAGGCTGGAACGAAGCCGCTCACAGCTTCGTTCCAGCCCGCCCCCAGCCGCCGGAGATTCCCGAATGGACACCGGGCCTCCCGATCGCACGGGAGGCCCGGTAACAGCGGCGGGAGGCGGCGGGAGGGGGGGGATGTCCCCTCCCGCTCCTCCGGTATAACAGCCGAGCGGCTTTTAGCCGCATCGGTTGTTATATTCGGGTAGCCGATCGCCCGCTGAAAACAATGGTACCGGGATGATGCCTGCAGCTGCGGGCATCATCCCGGTATAACCCCGGAAAGCCGAGGACGCATATGTGCGTTCGGTCGGCGGGAAGGGGTTAAACGGGGCAGTGGCCAATAGCTTTTTATCTCTTTATTTATTCTGAGCATGCGTGGCACTTTGTCCGTCGGATTTGTGTACACACGATCGGAATTTCCGACAATGGATTTTGTTGTCGGAAAATTTTATCTCCTGCTCTCCAACTTTGTGTGTCGGAAAATCCGATGGAAAATGTCCGATGGAGCCCACACACGGTCGGAATTTCCAACAACACGCTCCGATCGGACATTTTCCATCGGAAAATCCGACCGTGTGTACGGGGCATTACAGTCATTACAAAACACGCATCTTAGCATACATTGCAAGCATACACCCAAGCATAACTTTCTGCAATCATGGCGAGCACGCATCTAGTCCCAAACCTCTTGCAATTGTTGCAAGCACACATCTGAAGCATAACTTCTTGCAATCATTGCAAACACGTATCCCAGTGGTTCTCAACTCCAGTCCTCAGGACCCACCAACAGGCCAGATTTTAAGTATTACCTTGGGGGAGATGCAGACTAGAATACTGCAATCACTGAGCAGCAAATGATATCACCTGTGATGTATTTCAGTTATCTTGCAAACCTGGCCTGTTAGTGGATCCCGAGGACCGGAGTTGAGAACCACTGACGTATCCAAACATAACTTCTCGCAATCGTTGCGAACGCGCATCCAAGCATAACTCCTGGCAGTCCGTGCAAGCACATACAGTAATACGGACTTCTCACAATCACTGCGAATACATCTCTATTGACACAAACTCCTTTGCAATCGTTACAAGCACGTATTTAAGCACAACTCTTGCAATCGTTGCAGGCCTCGCATCTTAGCATGACTTCTAGCAATAAGTACAAAACACATTTCCAGTGGCACACAATTAGTCACACATCATTCTTCAGTGGCACTTAATCGGCCAGTTGTCTCCAGTGGCATCTACATACAATCCACTCGTCATTTCTGTATCATTTCTCGCTTAGGTCAGTTGAGTTCAGGTTCGATCCCACACCAGGTATCGTATTACCACACACAGCTGGCTCCTTCTCATAACACCATCAGGCTATACCTAGCCAGCATCCAGCATTTCCTGTCCTTACAGGACCCCAGAGAGCCGTCCGTGTCTACGGCCCATACAGTAAGATCCCTTCTACATGGCATCCAGAAGCATCAGCCAAAAGCTAACGGCAACACTTGCCCATCACAACTGCTATCTTTATGGACATGTCACAAAACCCACATTCCCCAGTCTAGTCATCTAAGCAGCCAGCTACCTGGCCTTCTGTGGTTTTCTACGGCCTAACAAATTCACTTTTACTGGCACTAGCAGCCAGGTACTACGTAGACACCACTTGACTCGCTGATAAAACCATTACGTCTTTCAGCTTGCGGTCTCCAAAACTCAACAAACCGGAACCGAGGTCTACAATAACCTCTTCCGAACTAACAACTCCACACAGGCCAGCCTCCCCCCTTGACAAGCGGACCCACATTAGGCCAGTTCCCCAAGACTTCACCCATACACGGGTGTGTACTAAGAAGCAGCTTCAGTCTTTCCCAGGAAAGTTCAAATTTGCAATACAGGTCATTTCCCCAGGATCGATATTCTGTGTCTTCCTCTCCCACACACAGGACCCCTTGTAGATCCTTAATTTAGACGCCCAGCGGTAGTGGACCTATCAATGCCGGAAAGTCCCGTACTACGTGGATCGGTATATCAATGTTTATACCATCCATGTCGCCCTCATCACCCCAGGTAGTGACAGATGCCACAGCCTCCACAGGCTTCGCTGCAAATTTTGGCCACCATTGGTTTACAAGAACATGGCCTCCAGAGACACTCCAAACCCCGTGTTTACACGGACTTCCTCCCTCTTCAAGCTATACCCGGTCATGGCAGCCGCTCAACTCTAGGGTCATATCTGGACAGGACAGGCCGGGGCTTTCACCACCGACAACCGGACTGAGGCAATCTTCTTGATGAAGCCAGGTCCGCATCGCTCGGTTATGTCCTTCCTGCGCAGGCTGGTGCAATTATCTTGGCAAACACCAGTCAATGCCCACTGTACGTTCATTCCAGGCTGCCATCCTCGGGGACATGTTTACTATCTTTACTAGTTCACCATTTGGCCTTCTCCCTAGTTTGACCATATAAGCAGCCATTAACTTAGCCTACTATGGGCCTTCCTGAAGGCTGTGAAGGCAATAATCCTGTTAAATTTATGGAAGATTGGTTAAAGGAGAGATTCGGGAGGGAGTCACTCTCAGAATTTTTTTCCATTGAGCGTGCGCACAGAGTGGCTACTAGGTCATGGGCTCCAGGGGGTCACCCAAGACCACTGATTTTTAAGCTATTATGCTTCAGGGATAAAACCACCATTCTCCGGAAGGCAAGGGAGATGAAGAACATTCAATATAGAGGTGCAAGGGTCTCAATATATCCGGACTTTTCTCCTGAGCTTCAAAGGCAGAGAGCCAAATTTATGGAATGCAAGCGCAAGCTGCAGCAGCTAAAAATTAATTATGCTTTATTGTATCCAGCACGCTTGCGCATTGTGGCACTGGGGGAAACTCAATTTTTCAATACTCCCACTGAAGTCACAACTTGGTTAGAAAAAAATATAGGAAGAGTACAGCGAGAAGAGGAAATGTAGAAAAGGCAAGAGATCTGGAAATCAAGAGAGGACTTTTTTTTTGGACTGTTTTTTTTTTTTTTTTTTTTCTGAAGGGGGAGTGGGGAGGGAGGGGGGAACACGTAAAATTTGTTGGTTTATAAGCACAATGGAAATAATGGGGATAGTTCCCCTCTTACTGGGTCCGGGGGGGGGTAGGTCTGTTTTTTCTCACCTTGAATAAATGTGTCCGGTCACTATAGAAGCCTCAGGGGTAGGCCCAAATTTGGGCAATAGGGACAAAAATAATGGGGGGGTAGGGGGAGGGGGGAGGCGGGGTGGGGGGAGGGAGGGGAGGAATATGTGTATGAGTGTGTGGTGGGGAGGGGGGAAGGTTGATTCGGAAGTAAGGGGAAGTTCATCTCACAAATATTATAGGAGTCACATAAAGAGGTGGTTTAACTTTGCTAAGGGACACAAAGAGATAGGACTCACAGATGTATGGTAGTGGTGGCTTAGATAGCACTTGGAAATTAAAAAAGAAGCTCACTATATGTTCCTGGAACGTTCGGGGAGTTAAAGATAATCTGAAAAGGCAGATGATCCTCTCTACGGTAGATAAGGGGAAGGTTCAGATACTATGTCTGCAGGAGACGCACCTGGATAAGGAATCAATTAAGATAATGGATCATAAAAAATTTCAGATGCAGTTTCATTCCACCCACACCCCGTATTCAAGGGGTGTGAGTGTTTTGATAAAATCAGGGATAGCTTTCTCCTGCAGCCATAGTAAAGTGGACGTAGCAGGCCGGTATATTTTTCCCTATTGCACAATTGAGAATAGGAAATGTGTATTAGCTAACATCTATATCCCTCCCCCTTTTGGGAGGGAGGTTTTGGATGACCTAACCGAATTTATGGCGAGCCTCCCAGGGGTCCCGGTAGTAGCGGTCGGGGATTTCAACATGACCATGAATAATGAAGTAGACAGGTTTCCTTTAAAAAAGCTGGGTAGGGGAAAATCTAAGAGTCCGCTTCTACAGTATTGTGAGGAAGTGGGATTGGTGGACATCTGGAGAGAGAGGCACCCTGGGGTGAGACAATATTCCTGCCACTCCAGGACACATGCCACCCTGTCCAGGATAGACCTAGTGTTGGGTAATGAGGAATCGCTGGGTATAGTGGGAGAAATAGTTTACGAGCCAAGGGGGATTTCGGACCACTCACCAGTGACAATTGATTTAAAGGGTGAGAGAGGCATTAATAAGGGTGACTGGAAAGTAAACCCCTTTTGGCTCGAGATTATTGAGGACGCGGGTACTGTGATGGAGAGGTTGGTGGAATTTGCAGAGTTGAATATAGGCACAGCTCCATTAGGGATAGTTTGGGACGCCCTGAAAGCTTTCCTCCGGGGGATCCTAATTCAAAAAATATCCCACACTAAGAAAAAATCACAGATAGAAGAACTAAAAGTTAAAGAGAGGGTTAGAAGAGCGGAAGAACGGTACGTTGAGGATCCAACCCCATCCAGATACGAGGCGTGGGTAGAGAGACAAAATGAGTATAGTAGAATGGTTTTGGAAAAGACGGAGAGGAAAAGGTTATTTCAAAAACGGAGGTTTGCCTGTGAGGGGGGAGTGTGTCGGGAGGACCCTGGCCCTGATTATAAAGGCCAATGGCCCTCCGAATTCCATACCAGCGATTGAAGGAAGAGAGGGAACAATAAAAAATACTAACCCAGAAATATTAGAAGAGTTTAGGGAGTACTTTAAAAATCTATATAGCTCGGCACAGGAAGACGTGGCGGGGGAAATTACAGCTTTCTTTGGTCAGCTTACGTTAACCCCGCTCACGAGAGAGGATAGGGAAATGTTGGAGGCCCCTCTGACACTTGGGGAATTACAAAGGGCTGTGGCAGACATGGCGAACCAGAAGGCCCCTGGTCCCGATGGTTTACCCATAGAAATCTTCAAAAAGTATGGGGAGCTTTTGCTCCCCATGCTTTTGGAAGTACTAAACGGCACTGGGAAGGATGGTAATTTGCCGGTGTCAATGACAGAAGCCATCATAATAATGTTGTTGAAGGAGGGGAAAAACCCGTTAGAGGTGGCATCATATAGACCGATATCACTGTTATATTCGGACGTGAAGATTCTGGCAAAGGCCCTGGCAACAAGGCTAAAGAAAATAATCTCAAGAGTAATCCATACAGATCAAACCGGGTTTATCCCGGACAGAGCTACAAGTACGAACATAAGACGAGTATATCTAAATATGCAGATCCCCACGGCGAATAGCGGTAAGAGAGCACTCCTCTCGTTAGATGCCACTAAGGCATTTGATTGCCTGGAGTGGCATTATATCTGGAAGGTGTTGGCGGAACTCCAGTTTGGCCCCAGCTTTGTTCATTGGCTGAGCCTTTTATACGACAAGCCAAGGGCAAAGATTAGAGTCAACGGAGAATGCTCAGAATGGTTCCAATTAAGAAGGGGCACCAGGCAGGGGTGCCCTTTGTCACCCCTCCTGTTTGCCCTGGCAATGGAGCCGCTGGCTGTGGCCATAAGGGCGTCCCAGGGGGTTCAGGGGTTTAAAAGAAGGAGGGGAGAGGAGAAAATAGCAATGTACGTGGACGACATGTTGTTGTTCCTAGGGGACACACAGGATTTATTAAGGACGGCCATGGGGATGATTGAGGACTTCGGCCATTTCTCCGGGTTAAAAATTAATTGGGAAAAGTCAGCAATATTACCTATAGACCCTCTGATGGAGCCCCTTCCGTATCAAACCCCACAAATTAAGGTAGTAAATCAGCTGAAATATCTGGGGATCAATATCTCAAGGGATCCGGAACAATATATTGCAGAAAATCTAGTTCCATTAATGAAAAAACTTAAACAGAAATGTCGGGTGTGGGGACGGTTGCCTCTGTCGGTCGCCGGGCGCTGTAACCTGATAAAAATGGTTTGGATGCCGCAAATCCTATATATTATACACAATTCACCTGTTTGGATCGCTAAACGTTGGTTCAACAAAATGGACAGCTTATTCAGAGAGTTGATTTGGAAAGGCGGTGCAGCAAGGATCGGCTTGCAGACGCTCCGGCGACCGGCAGAGAAGGGGGGACTGGGAGTGCCGGATCCGGGATGTTATTTTTTGGCATCACAGGTCCAGCATATGGGAGGGTGCAATAGGCCCGGGAAAGGGGTAACAGGGGAAAACGTACTTCTAGGTGACACTAACCATGACACTATAGCAGAAGCGCTGGAGGCGGACTCCTTTATCACTAGATGTCCCACTACCCAGCTGATGGTCAAGAGCTGGACCAAGGTCAAAAAAATAATGGGCTATGTAGATTTCTCTGAGTTTTCCCCACTGTGCGATAATAGCAAGCTTAATAAAGTAAAAATAATGGGGAAGATTGAGATCGGCAGGGAATCCATTATCTCTCACAGCTTTATAAGGCTGGGAGTTTAAAAACATTCCAGGAGCTAGTGATTGAATTTGTGATCCCCAACCGTTCATTCTACAGATACTTGCAGGTAAGGCACGCTCTAGACGCACAATTTAACGGTAAGGAGCCACTATGGAGCGATATGACTTCTGTGAGAAAACTGGTCGACTCAGATTCCACGAAAGGTCTGATCTCTGATATGTACAGTAGTTTAAGAACCTCGATCCAGGGGGATAGAGTGGAGGATAAAAATAGGAAGAAATGGGAGGATGAGGTTGGGATAATGTCGGACAGTCAATGGGAGTATGTATTGTCATCTGGACCCAGAGTTTCCCTCTCTCCATCACAGGTAGTGTCGCATTTATATCTGATACATAGGGTGTATTTTACACCATTAAAGATGTTTAGGATGGGGAGGAGGGAAGACTCGGGGTGCCAGAGGTGTGGAGGAGAGAGGGGAGATCTACTACACATGTTCTGGCGTTGCCCCAAACTGTATAGATATTGGAAAAGTATTGTGGACAGGATAAACTGTATTTTTAAGACATCACTGAACATGGGTGCTAAGACCTGCCTACTAGGCCTAATGGAGGAGCAACAGCCCGCGAGAGATACACAGACCGCAATAGTTAGGTGCCTGTTTCAAGGGAAAAAGCTTATAGCCAAGAATTGGCAGAGAAAAGAACCCCCGACGGTCGAAGAATGGGTGAAAGAAGTAAAGGAGGAAGTTAGTAGAGAGAAACTCATATATAAGAAAAGAAGTAATCACAAAAAATTTGAGAAAATATGGAAGGATTGGGTGATGTGGGAGAAGCACAGAATCAATGGTGAGGGAGAATGAGGTTTAGAGGGGTTGGGGGGATGGGTGAGATGGTGGGGGGAGGGGGACGGAATGGGGGTAAAAGAAGGGGGAAAATCTTTGTATGTCCCTCCGGTAGAGGAGGGTATTTTATTGACGTTCATGCTCCTTGCCTTTTTTGTGGACTGTTGTATAAATATGGTAAAAGTTGAGGACTATGCAAATGCCGGTTATGTCAGTCCCCAGAATGTGACCTTATCTGTCTTTTTTTTTAATGTGAAATGTTTCTTTTCAATAAAGAGGATTTAAATGAAAAAAAAAAAAAAACTTAGCCTACTATGGGTTCTGGCGGCCCAGCGAGTTCACCCGCAGCAATCCCGCAGGCCAAGTTCTGTGTAGTCGGCTCCCTACCAACACCATTTCTTCCTTCACCTTGCAGCGTCTAAAACCCAGCAATCAAGCCCCGCGATAGACATCCATCTCCATAAAATAAACAACGCCCGGTGCCCTGTAACCATACTCGACCGCCTACTGTTACTCCTACCGGTACACTCAAACTCTAGTCCCCTATTACCTTTTCAGGCAAACCCTTGAGTGCCCACCAGTTCATTAAACACCTGTGGGTTCTTTTACGCAGTCTACACCTCGACCCCAGTCAGTACTCCGGTCACTCTTCAGTATCGGGGCAGACTCGGCAGCATTTCGGCATAGGTCCCAGACCACATCATTAAGAGATTTAGCAGGGGAAACGCTGCCTACCTCGCCCGGTACATCCCCACTCCTTAGGTGAAAACTGCACAGGCATTCACCAAACTTGCTCAATAAACAAAGATAAATCTAATAAAACTACACCCCTACCTGAATGTTTTTGCCCCCTTATTTTGGCATACTGGCCATTAGACCAAGGCACACTTTCAGGTCCATTTCTTATGGTAAGTCCACACTTCCAGGTCTATTTCTGATGGTAAGTCTTATGTTAATTATAAATGTTATCTATGTCCATATCGGACATAGGGCTCCAACCATAAGTAGGAAGGCCAGTATGGTGCCCTGAATTTATGGGAGGGGCCCGGGGGGTATTTAAGCAGCCCGCTCACCTGTGGTGCTTGTAGGTTTCCTGTGCGCGGTACCCACCCTCCCATCCCCATTTCAGAGCATTTCTCAACTATTCATTTCTCTTTACAGAATAATAATTTCTTAACCACTTCAGCCCCGGAAGGATTTACCCCCTTCCTGACCAGAGCACTTTTTACAATTTGGCACTGCGTCGCTTTAACTGCTAATTGCGCGGTCATGCAATGCTGTAACCAAACGAAATTTGCGTCCTTTTCTTCCCACAAATAGAGCTTTCTTTTGATGGTATTTGATCACCTCTGCCGTTTTTATTTTTTGCGCTATACACGGAAAAAGACCGAAAATTTTGAAAAAAAATGATATTTTCTACTTTTTGTTCTAAAAAAATCCAATAAACTCAATTTTAGTCATACATTTAGGCCAAAATGTATTTGGCCACATGTCTTTGGTAAAAAAAATGTCAATAAGTGTATATTTATTGGTTTGCGCAAAAGTTATAGCGCCTACAAACTAGGGTACATTTTCTGGAATTTACACAGCCTTTAATTTATGACTGCCTATGTCGTTTCTTGAGGTGCTAAAATGGCAGGGCAGTACAAAACCCCCACAAATGACCCCATTTTGGAAAGTAGACACCCCAAGGAAATTGCTGAGAGGCATGTTGAGCCCATTGAATATTCATTTTTTTTGTCCCAAGTGATTGAATAATGACAAAAAAAAAAAAAAAATTACAAAAAGTTGTCACTAAATGATATATTGCTCACACAGGCCATGGGCATATGTGGAATTGCACCCCAAAATACATTTAGCTGCTTCTCCTGAGTATGGGGATACCACATGTGTGGGACTTTTTGGGAGCCTAGCCGCATACGGGGCCCCAAAAACCAATCACTCAGGATTTCTAAGGGCGTACATTTTTGATTTTACTCCTCACTACCTATCACAGTTTTGAAGGCCATAAAATGCCCAGATGGCACAAACCCCCCCCAAATGACCCCATTTTGGAAAGTAGACACCCCAAGCTATTTGCTGAGAGGCATGTTGAGTCCATGGAATATTTTATATTTTGACACAAGTTGCGGGAAAGTGACAATTTATTTATTTATTTATTTATTTATTTATTTTTTGCACAAAGTTGTCACTAAATGATATATTGCTCACACAGGTCATGGGCATATGTGGAATTGCACCCCAAAATACATTCTGCTGCTTCTCTTGAGTACGGGGATACCACATGTGTGGGACTTTTTAGGAGCCTATCCGCGTACGGGACCCCGAAAACCAATCACCGCCTTCAGGATTTCTAAGGGTGTACATTTTTGATTTCACTCTTCACTGCCTATCACAGTTTTGGAGGTCATGGAATGCCCAGGTGGCACAAACCCCCCCAAATGACCCCATTTTGGAAAGTAGACACCCCAAGCTATTTGCTGAGAGGCATGGTGAGTATTTTGCAGCTCTCATTTGTTTTTGAAAATGAAGAAAGACAAAAAAAAAATTTTCTTTTCTTTTTTTTAATTTTCAAAACTTTGTGACAAAAAGTGAGGTCTGCAAAATACTCACTATACCACTCAGCAAATAGCTTTGGGTGTCTACTTTCCAAAATGGGGTCATTTGGGGGGGTTTTGTGCCACCTGGGCATTCCATGGCCTCCAAAACTGTGATAGGCAGTGAAGAGTGAAATCAAAAATGTACACCCTTAGAAATCCTGAAGGCGGTGATTGGTTTTCGGGGTCCCGTACGCGGATAGGCCTCCGAGACTGTGATAGGCAGTGAAGAGTGAAATCAAAAATTTACGCCCTTAGAAAGCCTGAAGGCGGTGCTTGGTTTTCGGGGTCCCATACGCGGCTAGGCTCCCAAAAAGTCTCACACATGTGGTATCCCCGTACTCAGGAGAAGCAACAGAATGTATTTTGGGGTGTAATTTCACATATTCCCATGGCATGTTTGAGCAATATATCATTTAGTGACAACTTTGTGCAAAAAAAAAAAAAAATTTGTCTCTTTCCCGCAACTTGTGTCACAATATAAAATATTCCATGGACTCGACATGCCTCTCAGCAAATAGCTTGGGGTGTCTACTTTCCAAAATGGGGTCATTTGGGGGGGGTTTGAACTGTCCTAGCATTTTATGCACAACATTTAGAAGCTTATGTCACACATCACCCACTCTTCTAACCACTTGAAGACAAAGCCCTTTCTGACACTTTTTGATTACATGAAAAAATTATTTTTTTTTGCAAGAAAATTACTTTGAACGCCCACACATTATATATTTTTTAAAGCAAATGCCCTACAGATTAAAATGGTGGGTGTTTAATTTTTTTTTTTCACACAGTATTTGCGCAGCGATTTTTCAAACGCATTTTTTGGGGAAAAAACACACTTTTTTACATTTTAATGCACTAAAACACACTATATTGCCCAAATGTTTGATGAAATAAAAAAGATGATCTTAGGCCGAGTACATGGATACCAAACATGACATGCTTTACAATTGCGCACAAACGTGCAGTGGCAACAAAATAAATACATTTTTAAAAGCCTTTAAAAGCCTTTACAGGTTACCACTTTAGATTTACAGAGGAGGTCTACTGCTAAAATTACTGCCCTCAATCTGACCGTCGCGGTGATACCTCACATGCATGGTGCAATTGCTGTTTACATTTGATGCCAGACCGACGCTTGCGTTCGCCTTAGCGCGAGAGCAGGGGGGACAGGGGTGCTTTTTTTTTTCTTTATTATTTTTTTGCTTTTTTATCTTATTTTAAAACTGTTCCTTTCATTTTTTATTTTTTTTAATCATTTTTATTGTTATCTCAGGGAATGTAAATATCCCCTATGATAGCAATAGGTAGTGACAGGTACTTTTTTTTGAAAAAATTGGGGTCTATTAGACCCTAGATTTCTCCTCTGCCCTCAAAGCATCTGACCACACCAAGATCGGTGTGATAAAATGCTTCCCCAATTTCCCAATGGTGCTATTTACATCCGGCGAAATCTAAGTCATAAAATGCTCGTAGCTTCCGGTTTCTTAGGCCATAGAGATGTTTGGAGCCACTCTGGTCTCTGATCAGCTCTATGGTCAGCTGGCTGAATCACCGGCTGCATTCTCAGGTTCCCTGTTGAGACAGGAGAGCCAGAGAAAAACACGGAAGACGGTGGGGGGGGGCATTCTCTCCCACTGCTTGTAAAAGCAGTCTAGAGGCTAATTAGCCGCTAGGATTGCTTTTACATGAAAGCCGACTGCTGGCTGAAAAGAATGATACCAAGATGATACCTAAACCTGCAAGCATCATTCTGGTATAACCACTCAAAGTCGTGAATGGTGTACCTGAAGACAAAAAAATGGTTAACAATAAAGCACAGTAAACGGTAAAGTATAAAAAATTGCATACCTGAAAAGCAAACATGATAAAACATAATAACAATAAAACATTGCAGAATAGCATACAGTAAAAAAGAGCAGAACAATAGAGAGAATAGAGAGAGAGAGAATAGAGAGAGAACAATAAAACGACAACTAATATTTTTTATTTTATATTTTTGTTTGTGTTTTTTTTTTTTTTTTTTACACTTTTTTTGTAACTGTAACTTTTATAACTGTAACCGGTTCCAGGTTCGGGTCTCTCAAAATGCGATGGCATCTTGGGAGACCCTGTGAAAGTGTGTCCTAGTCTGTGCAATGCTGTACCCTACGCTAATACTCAACTAGTGAATGGTAGCGTTCAAAACATTCACCAATGCAAAGACCAGGATTGACAGGAGGGACAATAATAGCGGGTGTCACGCCTATATCCGCGTTTGCTGCAGACACAACATCTTTTTTGGGGGGTTCGTTGGGTAGGGGTACTCGGGAGGACATAAAAATGCCTCTCATGCAGCCGACTGCATTTGGTTGGGGATGTGAATGGGGGAAGTACGGGCGCTGCAGAAGTGGTGGGTTCCCAATTAGGATTGGCGAATGCAGCAGGAAGGGCATTATGGGCACGACGGGCCTGTGTTTGTCTTTTTGGTGGCAGCGGGACACTATTTGTGCTTGCCACCTCACCAGCTTGAACTGCACTTATGGGACTCGCCACGTCACCAAGTGTTACTGCAGTGCTGGTTTACTACGACCGGGGTGTACTAGGCCGCTGGCGCTTGCCAGTTCACCAAAACGCTACCAAAAAAACTGTTAACGATCGCAGGGATCAGGCCTGACTCTGCGAACGCTGCAGTTATGCGTTTAGTGTTTTGTAAGTGACAGTGATCGATCGATACTGCACTTGGGTGGGCTGGGCTGGGCCGGGCGGAGGGGCAAAACGCAGGTGCTAGCAGGTATCTGGGCTGATCCCACTAACACTGCGTTTTTGGGAACCCTAAACTGCTGGGGACGCCAGTATAGATCTGATCGGATCAGATCAGATATTGATCAGTTCAGATACTATACCACTAAGGGAGGTGTACGGTGCGTGCGTGGGTGTTAGCGCTACTGGCACTAACCTGACGCTGCCTGGGGCTGGTGCTTGCCAGTTCACCAAAACGCTACCAAAAAAACTGTTAGCGATCGCAGGGATCAGGCCTGACTCTGCGAACGCTGCAGTTATGCGTTTAGTGTTTTGTAAGTGACAGTGATCGATCGATACTGCACTTCGGTGGGCTGGGCTGGGCCGGGCGGAGGGGCAAAACGCTGGTGCTAGCAGGTATCTGGGCTGATCCCGCTAACACTGCGTTTTTGGGAACCCTAAACTGCTGGGGACGCTAGTATAGATCTGAACGGATCAGATATTGATCCGATCAGATACTATACCACTAAGGGAGGCGTATGCTGCGTGCGTGGGTGTTAGCGGTACTGGCGCTAATCTGACGCTGCCTGGGGCGACGCATATCACCGCCGGGCGATCAGGGGGCTAAACCTTTATTCGGTAATAAATGGCGGGTGCCCTGACACTATAAAAAATAAACGAACTAACCAGCGTCACCCGTAACGGTTATACGGTGATCAGTGGTGAAAGGGTTAACTAGGGGGCAATCAAGGGGTTAAAACATTTATTAGATAGTATATGGGGGTCCCTGTCGCTATAAAACGCTGACGGCGAACCTAAATATTTACGTCCTTAACTAGCGTCACCAGCGACACTAATACAGCGATCAGAAAAATGATCGCTTAGCGACACTGGTGATGGGGGGTGATCAAGGGGTTAAAACTTTATTAGGGGGGGTTAGGGGGGTACCCTAGACCTAAAGGGGGCCTAACACTCACTGCCCTAACACTGTAACTGTCACAAACTGACACCAATACAGTAATCAGAAAAAAAAAAAACCTGCTTGGTGTCAGTTTGTGACGGGGGGGTGATTGGGGGGGGGGATCGGGGGGCGATCGGGGGGGGATCGGGGTGTTTTGTGTGCCTGGCATGTTCTACTGTGTGTGTAGTGTGTTGGTGCACTCACATTACAGTCTTCTCTCCTCGGCCCGGAACGGAAAATACCGAGCCGAGGAGAGATGACATAATTTCCTCTGCCTCTGTGTACAATACAGAGGCAGGGAAATGATCCCATTGGCTGGGAGCGATCGCGAGGGGGGGGCCACGAATGGATGGCCTCCCCCTCACCACCGATCGCCGGGGGAGATTTGCCGACCGCCACAGGCACCGGGGGGGTCCGATCGGACCCCCCACCTGCGGGCAGGCAAGGACGTACCTGTAAGTCCTTTTGCCTGCCCGTGCCATTCTGCCGACGTATATAGTCGTGCGGCGGTCGGCAAGTGGTTAAACCAGGGTATGCCCCCTTATTTTGGCATACCGGCCATTAGACCAAAAAGGTCCATTTCATATGGTAAGTTCACACTTCCAGGTCTATTTATGATGGTAAGTCTTATGTTAATTATAAATGTTATCTATGTCCATATTGGACATAGGGCTCCAACCATAAATATATATATATATATATACATATATACACACTCACAGGCTTGTGTGTGTATATATATATATATATATATATATATATATATATATATATATATAGTCTAGCCAAGCCTATACCGGACTGTAGGCCATTGCCTGAGTGCGTGTTCAAAGACACTTTCAGCTAGGCAGGTGACTCACTGAGCTGCAGTTCATAAAATATATATCCACTGCATTGTAGTCCAGCCAAGCCTATACCTTACTGTAGGCCATTCCTGGTGTACTGTTTTTGGTAAACTTCAGGCATTTTTTGCTAATCTAATTGTACAGTATGTCTGGAAGGCCACCAAGGAGAGGCAGACGCTCACAGGCCACTAAAAGTGGTCAAGCAGGCTCTGTGTCTACAGCAAACAGTGCTGGTCGTGGACACGGTGCATCCTCAGCACGTGGCCGTGGGGCACGCTTGTCCTTTTTTTCAGCAGCCGGCCGTGTGGAGCCACAACATGCAGAAGAGTTGGTAGAGTGGATGACCAAGCCGTCCTCATCCTCTGTCACCCAGGCTCAGAGTACTTTGGCTGCCAATGCAGCTGCTAAAGCGGCCTCTTCCATCAGCTCAATGTCATCAGTCACTCCTTCCCTAGCCCCACCATCATGCCCTGAGGAGTCCCCCGAACTGTTCGACCACAGTGTTGGGTACATGCTGCAGGAGGATGCGCAGCATTTTGAAGGCTCCGATGATGGTACCCAGATTGAGGAAGGCAGTAACGTGAGCCCAGAGAGAGAGGGTGCCCAAGAAGGACAACAAACTGGCAGTCATGTTTCCCCAGCTGCAGCATATTGCCAGGTTTGCTCCAGTGACGAGGAGGGAGGGGATGATGAGGTCACTGACTATGTGGGTGCCTAATAGGAAAGAGGAGGAGGAGGAGGCACATCTCCAAAGAGGCAGGATGCCCTCCAGGGGCCAGCTTAAGGGCAGCCAACCGACTGCATCACACCGCAGACCTCCGCATGTGCAGGGCGCTGCTGACTCCGCGTGCTTTTCCAAAAGTTCTTTGGTGTGGGCCTTTTTTGAAACGTGTGCAGCAGATCGCACCGTTGCTGTTTGCAACATATGTCCGAAGCGTATCAAGCGTGGCCAAAACAGCAGCCCCTTGGGCATCACATGCATGACCAGACATATGTCTAACTCCCATGCAGTCCGTTGGCAAGTGTACTTAAAAGACACATACCAAAGAGCAAGGCGGACCTCTCCTTGCTCCTCATCAGCTGGGATCTCCAACCCCACTATACCTTCAGTTCTCTCAGAAACCTGCACTGAGAGGAATGAAGGTGTAGAATTAGGCGTGCCAAGTACTTGCGAGCAATCTGCTATCGCTACACCAATGTCCGATTGTAGCAGGCAAATTTCCCTACCCCAGTTGCTAAACCGGCGAAAGAAATTCTGTCCCAGCCATCCACATGCTCAGCGGCTGAATGCTAAATTGCTAGCACTTCAACTGCTGTCTTTTCAGCTGGTAGACTCTGCCCCTTTTGAGAATTTGTGGAATGTGCGGTACCTCAGTGGCAGGTTCCCAAACGCCAATTTTTTTCTCGTAAGGCAATTCCGGCTCTCTACAGACATGTGGAAGGCAATATCTTGGCCTCGTTGGACAGGGCGGTCAGTGGTAAGGTGCATATTGCCGCTGAGTCATGGTCCAGCAGGCATGGACAGGGACGTTACCTTTCTTTCACGGCGCACTGGGTAACCCTGCTGACAGCTGGGAAGGATGCAGGACAGGGTGCAGTATTGTTGGAGCTTGTTCCACCACCACGCCTCCAAAATGCTGGTAGTGGTGATTCTGCCACACCTCTCTTCTCCACCCCTCCTCTTCTTCTTCCACTATGGCCTCTTCCTGTGCAGATTTTTCCTCAGAACCAGCGGTGCTCCGTAGATGCGGAACTTATCCAGCCGTCACAGAGAGGGAGCAGAGGATAAAACATCTTCAGGAGGCCTTGCAGAAAGGTTTGTGCAACGCCTTTCCAGAGCCTGGGAGGCTACAAATTCCTGGTCCTGGACAACGTGTTGCTGAGGCTTTGGTCAGTCACAGAAGGGAGCGGTGGAGAAGGTGGCCGTCTGACCGATGCGTTCAGACAATCTTTTAGTCCCCAGCCCCAAGGTATGATCGGTTCCAGCAACCATCGCCAGCATCTGTTGTACATGGTGCAGGAATACCTAGGGGCAAAATCAGACTTGGAGACCTTTCCAACCGAAAATCCACTGGGTCTTGAGGATGGATCACTGGCCAGAACTCGCACAGTTTGCAATTGAGCTACTGGCCTGTCCTGCATCCATCGTTCTTTTGGAACGCACATAAAGTGCCGCTGGAGGCTTTGTAACCAATCACAGAGTGTGCCTGTCCACCGACTCGGTTGATCGGCTCACCTTCATAAAAATGAATCAGTCTTGGCTCACCAGCTACCAAGCACCTGATGCTGATGTAACCGAATAATTTTTTTATGAATGTGAGATTGCTGACTGATGATGCTGACTGACTATCCTGTTATGCCGAGTGACTATCCTATTCCTCCTCAATGTTCATGTTGATGGCTTCTAAGAACATTTTTGGTTCTGGGCACCAGTGCCTAAAGCCCAAGTTGTCTGCCCCTGTTTAACAGGGGTGCGTAATTACAATTTTTGCTGTAATATTTAGTAGCAGGGCTTGTTCCTGCACTCAACTAGAGTATCTGTGAGGGGTTGCAGTGTTGTGGCACCAACACCAGTGCCTAAAGCCCAATTTTTCTGACCCTGTTCAACAGGGGCAAGTAATTACAATTCTTGATATAATATTTCACAGCAGGGCCTGTTCCAGCGCCCACCAAGAGTAACTGTGAGGGCTTACAGTGTTGTGGCAACACCACCACCAAAGCCCCAATTTTTCTGACCCTGTTCAACAGAGGCATGTATTTACAATTCTTGATATAATATTTCACAGCAGGGCCCATTCCAGCGCCCAGCAAGAGTAACTGTGAGGGCTTACAGTGTTCTGGTACCACCAACACCTAAGGCCCAATTTTCTGCAGAGTATATAGGGCAGGCCCCTACTTTCAAACATCCGACTTACAAACGGAGGGAGACAACAGGAAGTGAGAGGAAATCTACTCCTAGGAAGGGAAATTCTCTCCTGTATTAGTTAATATGGGAAAAAGGTGTCTCCTCCACTGATTTATCACCAATCCTTGTTTCCCTTAAAAAAAACCCAAATTTTCTAAATCCAATTGTCATTGGGACAGAAAGTGAGGTGAAATCTTCTGAACAGGGGCACAGACAGCAAAACAAATGTTACAGGGGTGATGATAACCCTTCCCTATGTATTCCAAAAAGCTTTAAAATAGATTTTTTGGCTGGAGCTACACTTACAAAATGTACCTGTTCCAAATTACAATCAGATTCTACATAAGAACAAACCTCCCTGTCTTGTTTGCACTGCCTGTATACTGCTGTTTAGAGTATATAGGGCCTGGGGACCCAACGCCTTTTCTTTTTTAATTTGGGTGCGGGGTTCCCCTTAATATCCATACAAGACCCAAAGGGCCTGGTAATGGACTGGGGGGGTACCCATGCCGTTTGTCTCACTGATTTTCATCCATATTGCTGGGACCCGACATTACATTAAAGCCGCAAGCAGTTTAAATGACTTTTATTCCTTTAAAAATGTCATTTTGTGCAGGGACTGTTCTAAGCACGGGAAACACGTGCCACTTTACAGGCATACTATAGACACCCCCCAGGTACGATATTTAAAGGAATATTTCACTTTTATTTTTTCACTTTAAGTACCATTAAAATCACTGCTCCCGGAAAAACGTCCGTTTTTAAAACTTTTTTTTGCATTGATACATGTCCCCTGGGGCAGGACCCAGGTCCCCAAACCCTTTTTAGGACAATAACTTGCATATTAGCCTTTAAAATTCGCACTTTTGATTTCTCACATACGAGTCCCGTAGACTTTAACGGTGTTCGAATGTTCGCGCGAACTTTCAGTCTGTTCGCATGTTCTGGATGCAAACTGAACCAGGGGTGTTCAGCCTATCCCTAGTTGTCACAGAGGTTGCAGCTGTCTGATTGGACGTTTCAACTTCTGATGGCCTCTGGCAGCCATCTTGGTGTGAGAGTCTATAAATAAATTAGGGTGCTGGCGCCATTCAGGCATGCCTGGAGTGTGTGCATAGGTGAGGGACAGATATTTTGTCAGTAAATATTATCGACACAGAGAGGGGTTCTTCACCGAATATTGTCAGTACAGGGACACCTCTTGTTCTCCACAGGTAATCTCTTTAGTAGCATAGGTTGTTGCTGCTATTTACTGAAGTTTGTAACCCCCCCCCCAGCAGAAGCTGTCCTTGCAGGTTAAAGTAGAACTATAGGCAAGACAGTTTTTTTCATTTTGGATAGAGCAAGAGATGGTTGTAACCCGTCATTTTTTTGCCACCTGTGTTCCTTTGGGGAGATTTACCTTTACTTTCGGTTCCATAGCCAAAAGAGGAAGTGAGAGGAAATCCCAGAAAATTAAGGAAATAAATTCCCCCCCCCCCCAGGTCATCACAACTAGTGTCCCCATTAGAAGATTTGCCTTTATTACTTTTCTGGGGACAACCCAAAATATGTGATTTTCCTTTTTGTCACTTTCGATGATAATGGTAAAAGGGGCCAATAAAGAGGATGAATCTCCAAAACAGGGAACAGACAGAAATAAAAACCTAAGAGGTGTTCTAATTCCTCTCCACTCTATCCAAATATCCAAAACTAAAAAAAAAAAGTTTTGCTTTTAGCTATACTTTAACACAGGAACACTGCCTCTCTGCAATACTGTGCCATTGCCGAGTAATATCCTGCTTCAATACTGTGCTTTTGTTACTTGAATCACAGCGTCCATAATTACTATCTGGAAGTACCTCTGTTAGCCTTATTACAAAATATAAGATATTCTACAACTTTACAGACTGTGTGTGTGTGATCTCTCCCAGACTGGGTATTCCAGCCCCAGACCTCGCCTACACTCGCTCTACTATAGTTACCAATTGTCTCGGAATTGCCAGGACAGTCACGGTTTTTAGAAAGCAGTCCCGACACGTCCTTGCCCTGGGCTGCGTCCTGAAAATCATAACCACACACCGACAGCAGTGCTATAGACAGTTTCTGTCATTGCCCCCGGCAACCACAACTGAACTCTGCTAACGTCAAGGCTTTTCGGGCAATGCGCACACAAAGCACATTACATTACTGTCACATCAGGACATGATTCGTTGTAACAGTGATTGTACATGGTGTGGGGTAGGGAGCTTACATGTAGAGGCATGCACATGCAGGACAAATTTTCTCCTCCTACCTCCTCCAGCAGCTTCAGATGCTCCCATTGAGGACTGCAGGAACATCCCAGAGGCAAAGCCTGCCTCCTTGCTTTCTCCTGCAGTTTGGGTGGGATGGGAATGCGGCTGGCCTTGGAGATCACAGCCTGCCCGCCTTCTTCTAGTGGTGACCATGTGTCAAGTGTGAGCTGAGCAGTGAGAGCAAGAAGCGTGTGCAGTGATCAGTTCTGTGACGGAATGTGGATTATTCATTTTTCAGGATGCTTATACCTAACCTGCAGTTTAGATATAAAAGTTAAAAAGTGCTGTTAGCTGACAAAGATAATATCTCATTGTTTTCATGTAGCATTGTCCTGACTGTGTGAAATTGGGCTAGATCACGTTTGCTTCCCTGCATTGCCAACCTTCAGCCAAAATTGTTCCTCCCCCACCTGTAGAGCAGCTCAAGGATGTGGTATGCCTGAGTGTACTGCGCTGATCCCTGCCAACCCCCCACTCCCAACCATTCCCAGCACTTATGTGCGTGACATCATGTGGGATGGACTAGGTAGGAAGGCTAGTGGGAAACAGCACACCAGAACAGGTAGATGTGAGACAGCAGCTTTCCTGTGCCACCCTGGAAATTGCTTCTGTACCATTGACTGCATCCCCTGTACTGTGCCTATCAGATTATCCACCTCCCCCTCCCACCACGTACTTTTTCCTGCCGACCCCTCTCCTCTGCCTTACTGACCCTCATCCATTGCCCTGATGATTCGCTTGAGAGTATAATTACTCTCAAAGCAACTTATAATAGAGTTCTGTACTACTAGCCTGGAAATTACTCATAAATCAGCAAAGTCAACAATAAACAGTGCACCAACTGCAATGGTGCAATGTCCCCTGAGAGGAATCTCTTAAACTAAGAAATTTGCAAAGGTTTCTGTGTAGCAACTGTAAAAGGGCATTCTTTAGTCCTAACTCTTCAGCCAGCTAAAATTGGTGCCTGTTGGTGCTCATGAGAACAGTCCCAGTCAAACTTGCAGGAAGCAATGAGGCTACCAAGCAGCTGTGTAGTTAATGCCTAAAGAGCCCAGTCTCTCTAGCAACAACACGTTGTTGAAAACACTAGACATGTGCAGTTAGTTTAGTTCCGAATTGAATTTCGGCCAAATTTCAGATTTTTGGAAATTCAGATGTATTTGAATTTCCGAATGACAATAATACTGATTTGAAAGGAATCCAAAATAACGGAAAAAAAAAAGTTGGACGTAACTCGAATTGATTCAAATAGTTTACGGATCAATTTAGAAAAGCTTTTGAATTTGGATAGTTTTCAAATTTGAATTTGAATAGTTTTCAAATTCAAATAGTTTTCGAATTTCCAAAGAGAATAAAATAGAATAGAAAATAGAGGAATAGAATAGAAAAAAATATATTAGAATAGAAAAGAATATAACAGAAAATAAAAGAATACAATATAAGAGAGTAAAACAGAACAACATAGAAAATAAAAGAATAGAAAAAAAAAAGAATAGATTAGAATAGACTATAACAGAATAGAAAAGAATAGAATAAAAAAAAACAATAGAATAGAATAAAAAGAATATAACTATTTCCCAAAATTCAAATAGAATCAATGTGAATTTGAATAGAAAAGATTAGAATAGAAAATAACAGAATTATATAGAAAAAAAACAGAATAGAATCCAAAGAATATCTTCCGAAATTCAAATTTTGTATAGAAAATAGAATAAAAAAGAATAGATTAGAATAGGAAGATGGTTATATTCTATTCTTTTATTCTATTTCTATTCTATTCCATTCTATCATGTGCTTTTATTTTCTATTCTATTTTGTTCTGTTTTACTCTATTCCATTCTATTTTTTTTTCTGTTATTTTATTTTCTGTTATTTTTTTCTATTCTATTTTTTTTCTATTTTTTTTTCTATTCTATTTTATTCTTTTTGGAAATTGGAAAACAATTTGAATTCGAAAAGTTTTAGAACATGAAAGCTATTCGAATTTGAAAATTATTCGAATTCGAAAGCTATTCAAATTCAAAAACTTCGAATTCGAGAACTTTTTGAATTTAAAAACTATTCGAATTCGAAATTGATTTGAAAACTATTCAAATCGATTCAAATACAATTAAACAAAACTAATTCCGAAAAGGAATTAAACAGGTTAAATTAATTTAACTAAACTCATTTATGTAAATAACTAATTGAAACGAAACAAATTTTTTTCATTCTGCACATGTCTAGAAAACACACATGCACATGTTAAATTGAAATTTCAGGCTGCATGTATCTTCACAATGTGTGAACTGAAATCACTTGTGAAAATGTTGTAGTAATTTTACTACTACTGTCTGTTGCTGTTTTATATGTGTAGCGCCTTTCCCCGGAGGGGCTGCTGAGAATATGCCCAGGTATCCCAAAATAGTACAGAGGCTGCCAGTTACAAGCTGTCAGAAACCATGAAATCAGGCCGAGACAGTACAATTAAATCACACTTGTTTAATAACAAAAGTAAAAAGAACAAATGTAGTTAAAACATAGCCAAAGTTCAGTAACCGGAATGGATAGTCAGCCAAGCCAGAAGTCAGGAATCAATGTAGTGGAACAGCAAGCAGGATCTGGAGCCAGAAGGGATTGTCAGCAAAGCAAGTCTTGAACAGGATCGCAGGAGATAGTTTCTGTGATGTTTGACCAAGGCGAATTCAGAGCTCCTCTGGACTGGACGGCTTAAGTAGGCAGGATGACAGCAAGTAACTGTGGAGAGATAGGAGCTGGCAATTAGCCGACAGCTGAATGGCCAGCTCAGAGAAGGAAGGGCTGCCCTGACAGTACCCCCTCCTCAATGACCCCTGCCCCTTGGAGGACCACCAGGCTTGAGGGGAAAACGTCTATGAAAATCACGGAGGAGGACACAGGCATGTACGCTCGAAGATGAGACCCAAGAGCGTTCCTCCAAACCGTACAGTTTCCAATGCACCAGGTATTGTATGCGCCCATGGAACCGATGGGAATCAACAATGGACTGTACTTCATACTCCTCATGGTTCTCAACCTGTACAGGGTGAGGATGTGGAACCGAGGTGGCAAAGTGGTTGCAGACCAAAGGTTTTAATAAGGAGACATGAAATACATTAGAAATACGCATATTAGAAGGAAGATCTAATGCATAAGCCACTGGGTTAATCATGCGAAGAATATGGAAAGGCCCAATAAACCGAGGTGCGAACTTCAGTGAGGGAACACCAAGTCAGAGGTTGCGAGATGACAGCCAAACCCCGTCCCCAACCTGGAAGGAAGGCGCAGGCAGGCGTTTGCGGTCAGCATGGAGTCTGCACCTATCATTAGCATGTCGCAAAGCCTCCTGGATTTGTGCCCAATTGGAACGAAGACCACAGAGATGCTCCTCTAATGCAGGAATATTCTACGGAACAAACAAGTCAGGCAACATGGAAGGTTGGAAACCATAATTTGCCATAAATGGGGACAATCAGGAGGCAGAATTCAAGGCACTGTTGTGAGCAAACTGCCCACGGTAATAGGTCTGACCAGTTGTTGTGATGGTCAGAAATACAGCAACATAGGAATTGCTCCAAGGACTGATTGGCTCGTTCTGCGGCCCCATTAGACTGCGGGTGATACGCAGAGGAGAAAGCAAGCTGAATTCCCAACTGTGCACAAAAGGCTCGCCAGAACCGGGACACAAACCGACTTACCCCTGTCCAAGACAATCACCTTGGGTAGTTGATTCTTCCCAGGCTGGCCAGCAGCCTTGGGAGAATGGTAAGTCTGAAACACAGCAGAACGGAGGCTCTCTGGGACAAAGCAGCGGTCACAAGGTTTCCCAGGAGGAGCATGGACCTGAGCAGCAGGAATTTTGTCACCCAAAGGTGAAGTGAGACTGGTTCAAACCGTAGCCAGAATACGAACAGGAGGAATCTCAGGAACCGGAACCAGAACTCCAACTTGGAAGTGGAGGAAAATTGTCATGACAAGGCGTCAGCCCTTACATTCTTAGTACCGGGTAAGAATGAGACAATGTAAATGAAACTAGAAAAAAAAAGAGCCCATCATGCCCTGGGAGAGAGGCGTTTAGCCTCAGAGAAGAATGTGAGATTCTTATGGTCAGTAAGAATGAGAACCAGCACAGTGGTACCTTCGAGGAGATGTCTCCATTCTTTCAGGGCTAAAATGATCGCCAACAGCTCTCTGTCGCCAATCTCGTAATTGCACTCCGCAGGTGACAATTTCTTGGAAAAGTAGCCACAAGTTTGCAAAGCGCTCTCAGAGGTAGGACGTTGAGACAGAAGGGCGCCAACTCCAGTCTCAGAAGCATCAAACTCACGGATAAAAGGTAACGTAGGATCAGGATGTGCCAACACAGAAACAAAGGCAGCCTTGAGACTCTCAAAAGGCCTTTACGGACTCCGGAGACCAACTCTGTGGGTTACCGTCCTTTCTGGTCATATCAGTCAGGGGCTTGACCAGAGATGAGACGTTAAGAATAAACTTCCGGAAGGGGAGATGGGCGGAGCCTAGCGAAGCAGACATGCATTGTTAGAGCTCCACACCGCTGAGGAGAGAAGAGAAGGACAAAGCGGAGCCTGCAGGCTCAAAAGGTATCCATTTGAACCTTTTTGCCCCTGGGAACAAACTGTGAAAGTTTGGGCAGGAAATATGGTACTGGGAGGAAACCGTGGCAGAAATAAAAATCACCTCACAAAGAGCTCACAGGCACTCACTGCAGCTGAAGCAGCTCCAGTCACCTCACAAGATACAGCATCAGGGCGCTCTCACAGACAGAAAATGTCACAGCAAGACTCTCCATTTGAGTCAGATACAGAACAAATCCTCTCACAAACTTCTCCACAAGCCTCCTCAGCATCCCCAGTAATATTATTACAATTTGAAAAGATGCTTCATAAGGCTTTAAAACAAAACTCAGACCAAATAACAAAAAGCCTAACCAAAGAAATAAGAGAGCTGGGAAACCGCACCGCAGCCTTAGAAATAAAAATGGATGAAATTGAAATTACAACCCAAGAAAATATAACAGAATTGGAACAATTAAAAGAAGAGAATTTAATACTTCAAACTAAGCTCGAAGATTACGAAAATAGAGCCAGACGTTCAAACTTGCGCATAAGGGGAATACCTGAAACTGTGACAGACCTGCAATCTATTATTACTGCTCTATTACAAGAACTAAAGCCAGATATCCCTATTGAATGTTTAGAACTGGACAGAGTACACAGAGCCCTCACAGCCAAAAAGAAAGATGGACCCCCACGTGATATAATCACAAAATTTCATTATTACAGAACGAAAGAACAAATACTAATTGCTGCAAGAGAAAAAAAGGAACTTAAATTTCAAGGACACAATTATCAAATTTTTGCTGACCTATCCCAACTTACTATTACTAAAAGACGATCCATGAA
Source organism: Aquarana catesbeiana (assembly GCF_042186555.1). Classification (NCBI taxonomy): domain Eukaryota; kingdom Metazoa; phylum Chordata; class Amphibia; order Anura; family Ranidae; genus Aquarana; species Aquarana catesbeiana. The sequence goes on along the minus strand of NC_133324.1, from coordinate 519,668,695 downwards.
ACCCCAACTAATGGAACTGCAACGCCACAACATTATGTATCAATGGGGCTTTCCCTTTTCAGTCAGATTTAACTACCAAGGTACAATTTACAGAAGCAGATCAGCAGATGAACTACAATAAACCCTTTTAAAATTAAATCTGACAGAACCCACAAGCAGCAACTCTCCCACACGCAGAAGAATGGCATCATCTTCACCTTCAGGCAGCACCCAGAAAATTTCAGAACAAAATGGGAATCATCATTCTCACAAAAGAGGCCGTTATGCCACATCATCCATGGACCAAGAAGATTCAATGGACTGACATGCTAATTCCTGATATCTCTTCATTTATTATACTAAGAGATGGTTCTCTATAAAAAACCTGTATTTATAACTGAATGTAACTGCATTCTGATAGTCACATACTGTGTGGGATCATGTTACATTCCAGTTATATTTCTTATTGCTTCTGATTCATATAGCCTTAGAATATATAAGTGAAATAAGGAAATTCTTGTTCAGTTATATATTATCAGGTAATAACAATAGATTTATTACTTTTTAGGACAAATATGTTCAATAATCCAGAAGTAATGGAAGCTTTTTCTTTTTTTTCTTAAAACAAATATATTATTACCTAACTAGTTCCTAGAATTATGTTTTTGTTTATTCTAATCTGAAGCAATACAACCTCAATTTTATGAGTTAACATATCTAAACAGTTACATATGAATAAAATATGTAATTGTTTACTCTAAAAGGGTTAAAATCCCAAAATAATTCAAACTATCTTCATCAATACCAAAGTCATTAACAGTACCTTTCTAACTGAATTATTTAGCCTAGGGCAAGACTAACCATATACAACCACCCTGGAATAAATAATTTCAACAAAAACTATATTCTGCACTCCAATTAATGAAACATCATTTTGATGTCTTTTGACATAGCACTTCTCTCCTGTAAGCGGAAGATCCGTATACCCCCATTAGCCCTCCTCATTCTCCCAACCATATTATGTGGGAGTGTGACGAAGGCACTTATTCCCCTGAGAGAGATATTTATTCTCTTTCACGGGTAAATTGTGATTACTTGCAAAAATTAAGTTATACAATGTATCATCTAATCTCATATGTTTTTTGTTTACTCTTTACTCCAGAATTCACTGGTTTCTTTTCTATCTTTTCATCTCTTCAGTCCACACAGGTTGATCTTCGCAGTCAGCTCTGCATAACAAAAAGTAAGTCAAAACTATTTGATCTGTTGCCATGGCACCACTGAATATACTTTCCCTGAATGTTCAGGGAATAAATGTCCCTCAAAAAAGGACCAAAGCCTTCCGTACTTTCCATAACAAGAAGGCTCACATAGTATGCCTCCAAGAAACACACTTCACCAAAGATTCTACTCCAAAATATATTTCTCCTTTTTATCAACAAATTTACACGGCTTCTGCCTGTACCAAGCAAAGGGGAACTCTAATTGCATTTCACCGATCCACACCATTCACCTTATCATCAGAAATTAAAGACCCAGAAGGTAGATACCTGATACTCATGGGTTATATAATGGATACAGCAATCACGGTGATTTCCTACTACGCTCCTAACAAACAACCTACACCATTCCTCTCACATAAATTACAAGTGATTAATACACACAAAATAGGAACAGTGATAATGTGTGGGGATTCGAACCAGGTCCTCCTCCCATTTCTAGATAAATCACCTTTTACACCATCCAAAATAACCTCTAGATTACCTTTTTCTCAACTTCTTTCCAAATACAATCTGGTAGATTCGTGGAGAGAAAGTAACCCAATGAAAAAGAAATTCACTTATTTCTCGCACCCTCATCAAACCTTCACCAGAATAGATCATATTTTTCTAACAATAGGAATGTTACCAGAAATTATTGCATCAGATATAATTCCGATTCCGTGGTCTGACCATAATGCAGTATACACTACTATAGCCTCAGCCATACCAAAAGCGCATGACCCAACGTGGTACTTACCGGACATAATGCTCAAACACCCACTACATCAGATGGCCATTGAACAAGCTTTAAAGGAATACATATCAATTAATAATACAACAGACATCTCCCCAATAACACTGTGGGAAGCTCATAAGCCTGTCTTGCGTGGTACAATACAAAAACAAATGGCACTATTTAAACGGGAACGCAAAAATCTAGCAAAAAAACTAGAACTCAATTTTAATGCAGCCTACATATCATTCCAAGATAATCCATCTCAGAGTACAAAATCTCATCTGGAAAAATCTAGATTGGAATACGATCTATTTCTCACTGAGTCAGTTGATAAATCCCTCAAACGCTCCAAACACAATTTCTACATGAATACAAACAAACCAGGTACATATTTGGCTCGGGCATTAAATTCAACTAACAAATCTTTCAAACCAATACGTTTGAAATTATCAAAAAATGTTTATACTTGTAATCCAGTTAAAATAGTCCATAAATTTCACTCACATCTCGCAACTTTATACAAGACAAACAATGAATTTAATCCTACAGAGGCTGAATCCTTCTTCTCAAAAATAACCTTACCTGAGTTATCTCAGAATCAAAAAAGCAGTTTGGATGAGCCTATAACTATAGATGAAGTTGCTAACGCCATAAAAGACCTAAAACTTAACAAAAGACCAGGCCCAGACGGCTACTCGGCTTTATACTATAAAACATTCTCAGAAATACTCTCTCCCATTCTCACTGAAACTTTTAACAAACTTCTAGATGGACATTCTTTTCGGCAAGAAACACTAATGGCAATTGTTTGTATGATCCCAAAACCCCTTTCTGATGATACTTCCTGTGTGAATTATCGGCCTATCTCTCTGTTAAACCTTGATATTAAATTATTAGCAAAAATAATAGCAAAACGCCTCAATAGCATTATAGGAAAATTAATACATAGAGATCAAGTTAGCTTCATGCCAAATAGACAGGCAGGCGATAATATACGCAGGGCAGTGTTATTGGCACATATTGCTAAAAAACGGAAAATCCCTTTATGTTTTCTATCTCTCGATATTAAGAGGGCATTTGACACAGTATCCTGGCAATATATGCAATATTCATTACAAAAATGGGGTTTTGGACCCCACTTTTTAACATGGATCAAAGCATTATATAATAAACCCAAAGCCTATATAAAATATGCTGGATACAAATCTGATGCCTTTAATATCGAAAGAGGTACCCGACAGGGTTGCCCATTATCTCCCTTATTATTTGCCCTTATACTCGAACCCATGGCCCAATACATCAGAACAAACCAAACTATAACTGGCATTGAAGTAGGAGGTATCACACACAAATTATGTATATTTGCAGACGATATATTACTTTTTCTATCATCACCACAGGTCTCTGGTCCTAACTTAATACCAGCTCTTGATGGATTTGCAGCCCTATCCGGCCTTATGATTAATCCTAAGAAATGCCTAGTGCTTAATATTTCACTCACAAACATGGAATTGATCCCGGCTAGGGCTGCACTCCCATTCACATGGGCAGAAAAATCAATCCCATATCTTGGAATTCATTTAACAGCATCTCATTCTGACTTATTCTCAACCAATTATCCTCCTGTATTAAGACAGATCACAAATCTAATAAAACAATGGTCGCAACTTCCTTTATCCTGGATAGGGAAGATTAATGCAATCAAAATGACTATTCTACCCAAATTGCTTTATCTATTCAGAGTCCTCCCTATTCCAATTCCTTCCTATTTTTTGAGAATAGTACAAAAAAGAACAACTTCGTTTATATGGGGCTCTTCTAAACCACGTATACCTATACACACACACTACATCTTCCCAAAAATAAAGGAGGCCTGGGATACCCTAATTTTACTAACTACTACAGAGCAGCACATTTGGCCAGTCTGTCCAAATACCATGCAAAACAGGAAATCCCATTATGGGTATTTATAGAGGCTTCAGAAAATGACCCTCTATTAATATCAAACTTATTATGGCTTGATCCTAAAGACCGCTTTAAAATTCATAATCCCATAACTAAACACTTCTTATCTCTCTGGGATAAACTAAAAACCAAATATCAGTTACAATCTTCACACAATCCTCTCCTTTCTTTTAACAGAAATCCGGCCTTTTATCCGGCATGGATCTACCCAAATTCTTTTAAAGCTTGGACAACATCAGGCATTCAGACACTAAATGACTTCATAGCATCTAAATCATTCCTTTCATTCCCATCGCTTAGAGAAAAATATGATCTACCAAACTCTGAGATATTTAGATATCTCCAAATCAAAAATTTCTATACACCATTCCTAAAGGGGGATACACCATTATCCCAATTATCCATTTTTGAATCAATCTGTACAAAAGATCCATTTGCTAAAGGTACAATTTCATCACTTTATAATCAATTATATGGAGTAGCAAATCTTAATAGACCCTCTTACGTTCAGAGGTGGGAGGGGGACCTGGGACGAACTTTAGAAGACACGGACTGGTCTAACATATGGCTCACATCTAAGTCATCTTCACCCAACATCTTAGCACTGGAGACAAATTATAAAGTCCTAACTCGCTGGTACCTTGTACCCGCTAGAGTGGCAAAATATTCACCTAATACCTCAGCTCTTTGTTTTCGAGGATGCCCAGAAATAGGCACACATTTACACATATGGTGGACATGCCTAGTAATCCAAACCTTCTGGAAGGAAGTCTTCGTGATTGCATCTAAAATATTTTAAAAAATAATACAACCAGATCCATATATAACTTTACTTAATCTAAAACCGGAATGGTTAACACTCTCTCAATTCAAACTTATGATCCAACTAATAACGGCTGCAAAACAAACAGTGGCCAAGGCATGGAAATCTCCTACATTGGTACTAGCAGAAACAATTCACAGAATGAATAATACAATGTCCCATGCTAAGATGGTAGCCATCGATCAAAATCAAATTCCAAAATTTGAAAAACTTTGGCATCCTTGGATAAAACAACAGTTCCTGTCAAACTTCAATGACTCTGTCCTGTTGCCATGGTAACAGATTAAATGACTTACAGAGACACTCATTCTAAGGCTTCAAAGAGAACTAAAAAGAATAATAAACTGACGAGCGGGACAACCTTGTGGACCATACCTCTACCTTTCTACCCTTTTTCTTCTTTCTCTTTCCTTTTCTCCACCTTACGATTAAAGCTCATTATCAGAATTTATTTGACCTATATACACTCTACCTGTAAACAATATGTATAGTAGGTATAAGTGCTCATGCACACAGACGTTTTTACAGCTGCTTTTTTGAGCTTTTTTTGCAGCTTAAAAAGGCCTGTCTATGTTAGTCTATGGCTTCATGCCCACCTAGGCGTTTTTGAGCTGCAAGTGGCATAGGCGTTTTTAAGCTGTAAAAAAAACCCAGGACCAGTGGGTTCTGAAAGACGTTTTTCAGCTGTAAAAACGATCTAACGCTCAAAAATGCTCAAAAACGCTCAGAAACGTCATTCACCAACGTTTTTTAGCGTTTTTGATCCATTGAAAAAAAAAAAAAATTTGAAAAAAAAAAAAAAAAACGCTCAAAAACGCTAACGCGGAAAAACGCTCAAAAACGCTATTGCAAAAACGCTGAAAAAAGCTGAAAAAAGTTTAAAAAAATCACTGCAAAGATACTGGCGTTTTCATAACGTTTTTTTAACAGCCTGTGTGCATGAGGGCTAAATCATTTAAATACCTACAAAAGTAACTAAGGAAATGATATATATCTTTAATTTAGGTTTACGTGAACCCAATGTTTAATATTTGAAATTTCATGATATTTACCTATATAAACCCTACTGTAAAACAATGAGCTTACTTTATAGATCCTTGTAAACTTACTTTATGTATCTTTATAATATTGTATACTCAATAAACTTCTTTTGACAAGGAAGAATAAACTTCCGATAATAGTTGTCAAAGCCCAGGAAATGCTGCAGAGGACGTAAACCCACAGGTTGGGGCCACTGTAGGACTGCTGAAAGTTTCTCTGGGTTCATTGAAATACCAGCAGTGGAAATGACATAACCCAGGAATTTAACCTGTTCACGATGGAACTCGCACTTCTCCAATTTACAATAGAGATTGTTCTCTCTTAGTTTCTGAAGCACACGACAGACATCTGTGTGGTGACTCTCCAGGGACTTGGAAAATATGAGGATATCATCGAGATAAACCACCACACATAACTGCAACAAATCTCGGAGGACATTGTTAATGAATTCCTAGAAAACTTCCTGGGCCTTACAAAGGCCAAAAGTCATTATGAGGTACTCATAATGGCATGTTCTGGTATTAAACTGAGTTTTCCACTCGTCGCCCTCCTTAATCCTTATAAGATTGTATGCCCCTCTCAAATCAAGCTTTGTGAAAACCGTTGCTCCCTTGAGGCGGTCAAATAACTCCATAATCAATGGAATCGGATAGGCATTCTTAATCGTGAAACGATTGAGACCCCTATAATCAATACAAGGTCTCAGTTCACCACTCTTCTTCTTCACAAAGAAGAAACCAGCACCAGCAGGGGACGAGGATTTGCGGATGAAACCTCAAGAAAGTGCATCTGCAACATACTCCTCCATGGCCTTATCCTCAAAGACCGATAATGGGTAAACCCGGCCACTAGGGGGTATGGCACCAGGTTGAAGGCCAATTGCGCAATCATACAGCCGGTGTGGAGGCAAACTACCGGCTTGACCTTTGTCAAAGACATTGCTAAAATCGTGCTACTCCTTCGGCAGGGAGGAGAGAGAAGAGGTGCACAGGACCTTGGCTACCATCTGGAAGTATGTCTTACTGCATTGTGGCGACCAGGAGAGAACCTCAGCACGGAGCCAATCAAAAAAGGGTTGTGCCTCTGTAACCAAGGATAACCAATAACCAGCGGAAACTTAGGCGAGGAAATAACTTGGAATCGGATTATCTCATGGTGAAAAGCCCCTACGGAACCATCTCATGAGTCACATGGGCAGGCTGTAAAGGTCTCCCGTCAAGACCCTCAATGGCAAGTGGAGTGTCATGCAGCTGCAGCGGAATCGAGTGCTTTGATACAAAAGCAGCATCAATGAACAGGCTCGCAGCTCCATAGTCGATTAGAGCCTGTATCTCGACGGATGACTCAGCCCAAGAAAGGGTGACCGAAACCATGGGCTTATCCTTCTGGATAACTAGGGACAATGCCCCCTAAGGTCTGTCCGTGACAGGACCTCAAGGTTCAGGTGTTCCCTGGACAGGTAGGACAAAACTTCAAAAAGTAGGAGAAAAACACAAAAGAAAAGGGCCTCTGAGTGCAGGTATTTAATGAAGGCACATAACAAGTAATCCACACTTACATGGAAGTAACGGATGACAAGCCACGGGGAGGGGAAACTCCTGGGTCAGTGCATAACAGCCATAGCGCGGATCGGCAGTCCAGTGATTGAAGCGAGACAGCCGTGGTCACCCGCTAGGGAAACGGCCAGCTGAACTCGCTGTAGATCTAAACAGCTGAGAAGCCACGCGCTGGCGTGTGACGTCACAGGAGTATGGGAGATCCACAACGCATTTCAGAGCATGCGCGAGGCTCACATTAGGCATGCGCGCTTCTTTGTCAAGTGTAAGGAGGACGGGGAATACAGGGAGAATAAAAAGCTCTGCAATTAGATAGAAAAACAGCATCGGCTAATAGATTAACAATTTAGGCATGACCAGTGAATTGGCCAAATGTAAAAAAGACAAAAAATGTATGGCTTTACACTAGTGTAGCAGTGATGGACTACTAATATAAGATAACAAATGACATAGACCATACTACATTAGAATACATTACAAATAATATAGATAATACCATTGAAAAAATACCATTGAAAAAAAAATAAATAATAATAATAATAATTAAAACAAATAATAATAATTGAAACAAAAACTAGTAAATTTAAAATTCCATGATGATATACAGTGCATATGATTTATTAAAAAATACGTATAGTGCGTAAAAATAGGGAGGGAAAGAATTATGTATATAAAGAAATCACTTATATATTGTATTATAAGCAGGTGTGTGTGTACGCAAGCACACACACCCATGCACATAGACGCATGAGCATGCACCACACACAAAAACTAAATAATTTATCGGATTACGTTTATAAGTATGAATGCATGCATATGCGTAAATTCATACAATGTGTACTGCATACCAAGGAGGAAAATGGTAAAAACAGATAAAAGAGGGAAGAATGTACAAGATGATCTAAAATAGACACTGCAAAGGAATATATTATAAAAATGAACGCTATAATATAGTATTAACTTCTAGTTCTTCGTTCAACCCATTGGGCGCAAGAGTATCTAAAGTATAAATCCAAAAAGTTTTGCGTTCTCATCGTTTGGAAAAACGTTCAACTTCGGACAAGTTGCGAGGTATGGATTCTATAACTCATACCTGTAAACCAACAGTGGATTGGTTATGGCGTTCTAAAAAATGGCGAGGAACACTATGTTCGTCGCAGACTGCCTCCACAAAACGACGATGTTTGCCAAAACGTTGTCGTAGTGGGCGGATGGTGCGGCCAACATATAGCAATTTGCACGGACAAGTCAAACAATAGACGACATAATCTATGGAGCAGTTATAAAATGTATCTAACTGATAGATCTTATCTTTGTGTTGAAAGCTCTGTTGTCCATGTCTGACAAAAGCACAGGTTTTGCACAGAGGTTTGTTGCGTTTGTGCATTCCTGTGAGAGGAATTAAACACAGAGAATTATCTGGTTTAATACTTTTAAGTTTACTCGGCGCAATCTTATTTTTCAATGTAGGGGCCCTTCTATAGGTTACCTTGGGTCTATCACTAAGGTTGGTATTCAAGAGAGGGTCTTGTTTTAAAATGTTCCAATGTTTATTGAGGATATGCTCCATTTTCTTATATTTATCATGGTAACTGGTAACAAAACGTACAGTCTCATTGTCGGGTTGTTTTTTGGTCTTAGGTTTTTTGCCTGGAAGATAAGTGGTATAGGCCTGATTCACTAATTTATCAGGATATCCCATTTCCAAAAATTTGTTTTTAAGATGTACACTTTGTAATTGCAGTCTCTGGTACAGTTTTGTCTACAAAACTGATCTTTGGGTATATTATTGACCCACTGCAGGTGATGGCAACTGTCGAAATGTAAGTATGAATTTGCCGCAGTGGGTTTAGTATAATTGCAGGTAAGAATAAAATTATTTTCGTGAAAGAGTTCCAGATCTTAAAAGGATAGGCTTTCTCTATTGCATACAGATGTGAAAGACAGGCTGAATTCATTAGTATTGCAGTGGAAGACAAAATCATCAATTAGGGGTAAGGGGCCATCCCAAATGAAGATAATATCGTCTATATATCTGCCATAAAACACCAAATTTTTGGCAAAGGGGTTATTATTCCATATGAACCAGTCTTCCCACAAACCCATGGTTAAATTTGCGTAAGACGGTGCGAAATTCGTTCCCATGGCAGTGCCATGGGTTTGTAGGTAAAAATCATCCTCAAAATGAAAATAATTATGGGTTAAACAAAAAGATGTGGCATCCGTAATAAAAACAGCTTGTTTGGCATTAAGCATAGGATCTGATGACAAGAACTGTTGTATTGCCAGTAGGCCTATATGATGGGGAATAGATGTATATAAAGAGTTGACATCGAGAGACAGCCAGGAGTAGCCATCTTGCCATGTATAGGGGGTCAGAAGTTCCATTAGATGTATGGAGTCCCGCACATAGGATTGAAGGTTCTGAGCTAGGGGCTGTAAGAAAGAATCAACATATTGAGAAAAGCCGCTGATCACACTAATCATGGAAACCACAATAGGTCTACCCGGAGGATGCACTGGATTTTTTTGCACTTTTGGTAAATGGTAGAAATAAGGTGTACTGTAAAATTCCTTACGTAGAAAAGAGGCTTCATTTTTGTTGATAACCTGATCAGAAATAGCTTTATTGATTAATGCATCCCTAATCATGCTAATCCATCCCTAGATCTTGGCTTTGTAGTTGTATCTATCCAAATACTATTACCAATAATTGTTTTTTATTATCCCCAGTACTCTGTTATCTCATGTCCTGTGTGCTTACATATGTATTTATATAGTATCATTACGTTTCCATGAGAATATTTCCCGTTCCCCAGACAACGCCATTTGTGGTGAAACGTACGTTGGGAGGTTGACGCTCTGACGTCATCGCCATCCTAGTGTGGACGGGTGCTCGCTATGCCGGACGGCTATTTGATGTTTTTAATCTACTTATGTAAGTTTTCTACCTTTTTTTATTAAACTGTCCTGCCAGTATTACACTATGGTCAGTTTCTTTTCATTCACATGCCTGTGAGACAAGAGTTTGGGGTCCTTGCTACATCCTCTTAGCCACGCTGTATGCAGTCAAGTCACACCAGCTGGATTTTCCCACACCAGGACGGAACATAGGCTGGTTTTTGCTTGCCTTGTGGTAAGCGCAATATTTGTGCGGTGGCGGATCACTGAGTGTGGTGTCTTTTTCATCTTTACCACCAAGTCTGGTTGTGTCCATTCATGGGCTTCTCTCTGTGACTGATTCTGGTCAATTATCATATATAAAGATTACCATCTACCACATATGGACATCACCTTTGGATTCACAGTTATATGTATGGACTTATATATATTTTTCTGATTATCGCAATGTTTCACATACATACATGAATTTTCTAACAGAGGTTTTTGGGACATCGATATAAGAATATTTCACATATCTTATTCATATATATTTTAGCGCGGTTATTTATTTTTCTTTTAACCTATAGAAGGGCCCCTACATTGAAAAATAAGATTGCGCAGAGTAAACTTAAAAGTATTAAACCAGATAATTCTCTGTGTTTAATTCCTCTCACAGGAATGCACAAACGCAACAAACCTCTGTGCAAAACCTGTGCTTTTGTCAGACATGGACAACAGAGCTTTCAACACAAAGATAAGATCTATCAGTTAGATACATTTTATAACTGCTCCACAGATTATGTCGTCTATTGTTTGACTTGTCCATGCAAATTGCTATATGTTGGCCGCACCATCCGCCCACTACGACAACGTTTTGGCAAACATCGTCGTTTTGTGGAGGCAGGCTGCGACGAACATAGTGTTCCTCGCCATTTTTTAGAACGCCATAACCAATCCACTGTTGGTTTACAGGTATGGGTTATAGAATCCATACCTCGCAACTTGTCCGAAGCTGAACGTTTTTCCAAACTATGCGAACGCGAAACTTTTTGGATTTATACTTTAGATACTCTTGCGCCCAATGGGTTGAACGAAGAACTAGAAGTTAATACTATATTATAGCGTTCGTTTTTATAATATATTCCTTTGCAGTGTCTATTTTAGATCATCTTGTACATTCTTCCCTCTTTTATCTGTTTTTACCATTTTCCTCCTTGGTATGCAGTACACATTGTATGAATTTACGCATATGCATGCATTCATACTTATAAACGTAATCCGATAAATTATTTAGTTTTTGTGTGTGGTGCATGCTCATGCATCTATGTGCATGGGTGTGTGTGCGCTTGCGTACACACACACACCTGCTTATAATACAATATATAAGTGGTTTCTTTATATACATAATTCTTTCCCTCCCTATTTTTACACACTATACGTATTTTTAATAAATCATATCAGTTAATATTAACCCATATATTCCACTTGGTAGGGGGTATCAGTGTATATCATCATGGAATTTTAAATTTACGAATTTTTGTTTTAATTATTATTATTTGTTTTAATTATTATTATTTTTTATTTTTTATTTTTTATTTTTCATATTTTATTTATTTTTCAATGGTATTTTTTCAATGGTATTATCTATATTATTTGTAATGTATTTTAATGTAGTATGGTCTATGTCATTTGTTATTTTATATTAGTAGTCCATTACTGCTACACTAGTGTAAAGCCATACATTTTTTGTCTTTTTTACATTTGGCCAGTTCACTGGTCATGCCTAAATGGTTAATCCATCAGCCGCTGCTGTTTTTCTCCCTAATTGCAGAGCTTTTTATTATCCCTGTTTCCCCGTCCTCCTTACACTTGACAAAGGAGCGCGCATGCCCAGTGTGAGCCTCGCGCATGCTCTGAAACGCGTTGTGGATCTCCCATACTCCGGTGATGTCACACGCCAACGAGCGGCTTCTCAGCTGTTTAGATCTACAGCGAGTTCAGCTGGCTGGTTCCCAAGCGGGTGACCGCGGCTCTCTCGATTCAATCACTGGACTGCCGATCCGCGCTATGGCTATTATGCACTGACCCAGGAGTTTCCCCTCCCCGTGGCTTGTCATTCGTTACTTCCATGTAAGTGTGGATTACTTGTTATGTGCCTTCATTAAATACCTGCACTCAGAGGCGCTTTTCTTTTGTGTTTTTCTCCTGCTTCTACAATAGAGCTGACTTCATCTTTATGAAAAGCCTTGCCCTCAGCGCTGGTCACACTTCAGAGACGCTATCACCTTCCAGCTACATAGACTAATTTGTCATGGACTTTTTCTAATTTAATTACCATTATCACCATCCCTAGCATCTTGGCTTTGTAGTTGTACTTATCCATATACTATTACCGATAATTGTTTTTTATTATCCCCAGTACTCTGTTATCTCATGTCCTGTGCGCTGACATATGTATATAGATTAAGACTTCAAAAGGTGACCTGCCTGGCCGCAGTAAAGGCACAATCTCTCCCTCCCCCTAAAGGTTCTCTCATCTGCAGAGAGACGCGTGAAGCCCAAGTGCATGGGTTCATCTTCACTGACTGACTTGTTACCAGTAGGCATGGGAGGTGAGGAAGGCACGGGTGGGACTGCAAAGCTCGGAGGCAAATGTACAGGAGGCTTCCGCAAGTGCTCCTTAAAAGAGAGTCTTTCTCTGAGTCTGGAGTCAATGAGGATGGCAAACGTGATCAACTTCTCCAGCTCAGTGAGTATATCGCGGGCTGCTATCTCATCCTTAATGGAATCTGAGAGACCATGAGAAAAAGCAGCCACGAGGGCCTCATTGTGCCAATCAACCTCTGCCGCCAGAGTACGAAATTCAATGGCGTAGTCGGCAACATTACTCATACTCTGATGAACATGAGGCACTTGGCAGCAGAAGCAGAGCGTGCGGGAATGTCAAATACCCTTTTAAAGGAGGCCACAAACTCAGGGTAACTCAAGACAACAGGTTTTTGCGTCTCCCATAGAGGGTTTGCCCAGGCCAAGGCTCTCTCAGAAAGCAAAGATATCACAAAACCTACTTTGCTTCTGTCCGTGGGAAACGCCTGGGCAGCATCTCAAAGTATATCCCAACCTGGTTGAGAAAACCCTCTGCATTGAACCGGTTCACCCTCAAATCGATTGGGGAGCGGAACCAGACATACCTATTATAGGGGTAATACTCGAGGCAGGTGCCTGCACAGAGACTGGTGCAGCAGCAGGGACGGCCTGCAACTTAGGTTGTACCGGAGCAGCCACAGTGGGAGATTCCAGGTGAGCCGTGCGACTCAGCGTTTGTAACGCCATGGCAAACTGATCCATGCGGGGATCTTGCTCATCCAATCTGGAAAAAATATTACCAAGTGGATTGACTGTATCTTCTAAATTCATGGCCTTCGCCTACTGTCAGAAACCATGATATCAGGCCAAGACAGAAATACAGTTAAATCACACTTGTTTAATAATAAAAGTAAAAAGAACAAACATAGTCAAAACATAGCCAAAGTTCAGTAACTGGAATGGATAGTCAGCCAAGCCAGAAGTCAGGAATCAATGTAGTGGAACAGCAAGCAGGATCTGGAGCCAGAAGGGATGTCAGCAAAGCAAGTCTTGAACAGGATCGCAGTTTCTGTGATGTTTGACCAAGGCGAAGGCAGAGCTCCTCTGCACTGGACAGCTTAAGTAGGCAGGACTGATGAGCAGGATATCAGCAACAGCTGAGTAACTGTGGAGAGATAGGAGCTGGCAATTAGCCGACAGCTGAGCGGCCAGCTCAGAGAGGGGAGGGCTGAGCCCAGCCCTGACAGTACCCCCTCCTCAATGACCCCTCCCTCTCAGGGGACCACCAGGCTTGAGGGGAAAACATCAATGGAAATCATGGAGGAGGACAGGAGCATGTACACTCGAGGATGAGACCTAAGAGCGTTCCTCTGGACCGTTTCCAATGCACCAGGTACTGTATGCGCCCACGGAACCTACGGGAGTCAACAATGGACTATACTTCATACTCCTCATGGTTTTCAACCTGTACAGGGTGAGGACGTGGCACCGAGGTGGTAAAGTGGTTGCAGACCAAAAGTTTTAATAAGGAGACATGAAATACATTCGAAATAAGCATATTAGAAGGAAGATCTAATGCGTAAGCCACTGGGTTAATCCTAAATGCAAAAGATAATTACACTGCTCTAGAGTGTGCTATATTGTGCTAAATAATATATCAAATGTGTGTGTCTACAAACATAAAAAACTTAAATGTATGTACAAATAAATATAAAAACTAAAAATATACCCCCACTGGGAATAACACAAACGATGGTGAATAAATAATTTATAGTGGGTAAATTATTGTAAAAATGCTCCTAAATATACACAAATATATATGAACACACTAAAGTGCAATATACAAGATCTAAGGTGCATCATAAAAATATATAATAAATAATTTCAAAAGTGCTATAGTGCCACACAGTACATAGGAAAAGAAAAGTCCTTATTGCAATGATAATAAAAGTGATAGTGAAATCCTATAAATTAATAACAAAAAAGGTGCTTAGGATAAGTGTCCAATGTAGTTATTTTCCAGCATGCTCACAACTTTCTCTGTGCCGCAAAACCATGCTTAGGTGCAATCCGGTGGCCTGCAAGGTAATGTGCTCACCTTAGAGCATGTGACTCAGCTGCTACACTGAGTCAAATCACGCTTTTGAACCACACCAGGGCTCAGTACAGATCACCGGATCTCAGGCTCCAATGTGGTATCCAAAAACATATATGAGAGAAAAAGCTTGATGGTGTGATATCGTTTTAAATTTATTAAATCAATGTAAAAGAAAAGCAGAGGGTAGAGGCATGAGGACGTACTCCCCAAATGGGGTACTCACAATCTTAAGGTGTGTCAGTGCACCGCTCTATAAAAAGTGTACAATCAATGAACCGGTCTAGGAGTATGGTATGCGTCTTATCACTGGCAGATTCACTACCTATCACTCCATCCTGGCCCCTCCCCTACGCATGTTCGACACAGGGATCACATGTCTTCATCAGGGAATCATGATTGGATGGGCGCTCTGTCGTTTAAATACAGCGCCCGCGGCCATTTTGTCATGGACCGCGGACACTCTAGTGTTAGGCTACCTATTATACTGGAGCGCTTAATACTGGAAAATGTTCGGCGGCCAGCTATAGGCAATCCAATCGTATCTGTGCCTATACTGTGGAACAATGCGAGGTGCCAAGAATCCAATCTTACATGAAATGACAAGCGCTAAGTAATATGTGATTTTAATGGGAGATTTTAACGAAAAACTATGCAGATGTAATTTATTTATCCAGGACGAAGGATGATGTTCGGCACACCCTACTCCACTAATATTCAGTATACCATAATATCCAATTTTAATATATAACAAATATGAATATCCAAGAGTGAAATGAATAAAAATAAAAAATGTGTAAATATATGTATAAAAATAATAAAAATAAAATAAAAGAAAAAAATATATAAAAAATAAAAATAAACATAAAAATACAATGAAAATGGCCACAATGTCCTACCCCAATAATTATAGTTGTGGTAACCTATATAAGAGCATATATAAAAAATCTTATGGGTAATATATATGTAAATTGATGGGCAGATAATATACACCAAACATTATGTCATGTAAATATCTCGTACGTAAACAACATGTACATAATAAATTAATCTAATATAAATAGACCCCACATCATATGCAATAATCCAATATGAGATGTTAATGAGTTATATTAATATAACCTATGATGTTGTTAATGAAGAATAAAATTATATGTTAAGATCATATAAAAAATAAATAAAAATAAATTAAAACTAG
Source organism: Aquarana catesbeiana (assembly GCF_042186555.1). Classification (NCBI taxonomy): domain Eukaryota; kingdom Metazoa; phylum Chordata; class Amphibia; order Anura; family Ranidae; genus Aquarana; species Aquarana catesbeiana. Next base: position 519,652,571 of record NC_133324.1, on the reverse strand, counting down.
AAGATAGGAAAACTCGGTCTAAGTGCAAACAAACTGTTAGTAATTGCTTAAAAAGCATCTAAGATCGAACTCTTTGTTCAATCCTCTAGGTGACAATGAGCTAAGCTGGTGTATCCACCAAGATTTACGCTTGCTTATTTGAGGTTATATCCGAGGTGATAGAGCTTATTATTCACCCAAATCTCAACGAGTGAGATACGATAGACCACCACAGGATCAATATGGGGTACCTGTTCATAATAGCTATCAACCATTGCAGAATATTGGGGACCAACAATATGATGGGCCTTTTTTAGAGAAAGGCTGGGTGGAGTCCGCCCAGGGAATAAGAAACCTGTGTCTCATTTATGCGAAGGAGCCAATCCCGTATGCTTGGGCTGGCTGGATCTAACCATCTTGTAGCTATCTGCTTCTTAGCTGCCTCCAGCAATATAGGGACAATAGAAGATAAGTAGCTCTTCATCGTCTTTGCTGTACCATGGAAGAGACACACCCATGGATCTTCGACAATATCTTCCCCTGTTATTTCCTTGGACAATAATATAATTTTTCCCCAGAAAGGTTTGATAGCACTCCCACCACATGTGGGCCATAGTTCCCAAGCTACTACACCCCCTCCAGCATAGATTAGATTTGGTTTTATCTATTTTACTTAATTTGTCTGGGGTGACATACCATCTAGCCAAGCATTTATAGTGACATTCGACTCTCCTAGTGTCAAGTGCTACCGAGTGTACCAGCTTCAAAATCTTCTCCACCGTGGATTTACCACACTGTGACCCCAGCTCCCCTTCCCACTTTTTGACATATGGGGGCACCTCCAGCTCCAGACTCTCACCCAAAATCCTGTATATCTGTGATATTACACCTTTCGATTGTTCCTTCACACATAGCCGCTCGAATGGTCTATATTCCTCCTCGCCTCTGAGTGGTCTTGGTAATTTGTCTATAAAGTGCGAGAGCTGGAGATACCTCCACACATCTATAGACCCCAACCCCGGTTCTAACCTTAAATCTGATAATGTGCGTAATCTCCCCTTATGTAAAAAATTTTTAAGTTGAATTCCCTCCTCTTTTACCCAATTCCCTCCCACCTCCCTCCTCCCCAGCTCGAAAAACAAATTATCTTTCATGTAAATCAAAGGTGAATTGTATGTCCACTTATTCTGAATGTGTAACAAATCCCAGTGTTTAAGAGTGTTAAGTGTCAATACCGCTGTGTTTGTGCCCAGTGTTCTATACTTGGGAGGGTTCCAGATAATCCTTCCCAAATCCGTGTTGCTCATATAGTGTTCTACGTTCACCCACCTCTTCTCCGAGTCCCTTTTGGACCATTCAATAACCCTTGATAATATGACTGCTAAATAGTACCTCCTGAAGTCGGGTAAGGCTAAACCCCCTGTTTTTTTCCCCCTGCTCAAGACTGCGTAGGAGATACGTGGTTTTTTGCCACCCCAGACAAATTTTACTATCAAACTCTTTAGAGCTCTAAAGTAATATTGAGGGAGTGGTATAGGCAGCATCTGAAATATAAATAATATTTTTGGGGTCAGTAACATCTTGACCGCATTCACCCGACCAATCCATGAAAGCGGTCTCGAGGAGAGTCTTCTGGTTTCTTGCCTGATCTCGTCCAGCAACGGTATATAATTCTTAAGGTAAATTTCTTTAAGTGTATTGGAAAGTTTTATACCCAAATATTTGATTTCGTTTTTCCAAGGAAATGGAAAAACCTGTGATAGATGGGCTGCCTCTTGTTTACCTATACTAATATTCAGGATCTCTGACTTCTTCAAATTTATTTTGAAGTTTGATATTTCACCGTATATTCTAAGGATTCATAGTACATTCGGAAGGGTGATTCGAGGATTGGTAATAAAAAAAATTACATCATCGGCAAATGCTGCAAGCTTATGTTCGTCTATTCCTACCTTCACCCCATTGCAATCTGGATTATTACGAATAGTGGCCAGCAGAGGCTCTAGGGACAGTACGAACAAAAGAGGAGATAGGGGGCACCCCTGCCTGGTGCCGTTTTTCATGTTAAAAGATTTTGATAGAACCCCATTGACCCTAACTGAGGCCATAGGGTTACTGTAAAGGGCTTTAACCCAAGAGATATACCTAGGGCCCAGCCCCATTACTTCCAGCGTTTTCATCATGAACTCCCAGTCTACCCTGTCGAACGCTTTTTCCGCGTCTACCGTCAGGAATAGAGCTGGGGGTCCCTCCCGTTTAATTAGTTCCAACAGAAGCGCTGCTCGTACCCCATTATCTCTAGTTTGTCTCCCGGGCACAAACCCTGACTAATCTGCATGTACAAGAGATGTCATTTTGTCCTTTAACCTGCTCGCTAACACTTTTGAGTATAGCTTGACATCTGCATTCAGCAGCGAGATGGGCCTATAGCTGGAACATAACTTGTCATTTTTTCCTTCTTTTGATATTAAGGTAATTGACGCTGTCAACGCCTCTTTACCTATTTCACAGTTAGGGCCCAGCTCGTTCCAGAAATGGCAGAGTCTAGGCACTAGGGTATGTTTCAGTTTCTCGAGGTAAAGTGTGGTGAACCCATCAGGTCCGGGGCTCTTGCTCTTTGGTGACGCTTTTAGAGCTGCCAGAATTTCTTCCTCTTCTATCGGTCTATCGAGGGCCGTTCTCTCTTCTTCTGTGAGCACCGAGACCCCTGCCCCTCTCAGAAATTCCTCGGCCATCTCCAAATGCGATATGTTACCCCTTCCATTTTGCCCCATAGAATACAGTGCCTCGTAAAACTTTTTAAACTCATTTGCTATACCTTTACTAGTCCCAATTACCTCCCCTTTTTTGTTCTGTATTTTCTCAATATAATTCCTATCTCTTTTCTTTCTTAAAATTCTGGCCAGATGTTTACTTGACTTGTTTGCCCACAAATAATTGTCCTTTGTTATCCTATTAAGGGTTCGCTTGCTGTCCTGTTCCATAATGTCCTTTAGCTCCTCTCTTTTAACCACTAGTTGATGGAATATGTCCTGACTCGCTCCCCTCTGCTTTTTATGGGCCTGTTCCAGTACAAAAATTTCCTCTATCAGCCTCTCCCTTACTTCCCTTCTCTTTTTTTTAATCCCCGCTCCTATTGAAATAAAAACCCCTCTAATGTACGCCTTGTGCACTTCCCATAGCGTTGAGGGGGGAACTTCACCTGTGTCATTGACTTTAAAGTAAAAATCAACCTCCTCCTGTATCTTTTCCAATACTTTTACATCCTTCTATACACTGGGGGGAGAACCTCTGGGGGAATCTAGGATGGAAAAGGACTTGGGGGTCCTAGTGGATGATAGGCTCAGCAACGGCATGCAATGCCAAGCTGCTGCTAATAAAGCAAACAGAATATTGGCATGCATTAAAAGGGGGATCAACTGCAGAGATAAAACGATAATTCTCCCGCTCTACAAGACTCTGGTCCGCCCGCACCTGGAGTATGCTGTCCAGTTCTGGGCACCAGTCCTCAGGAGGGACGTACTGGAAATGGAGCGAGTACAAAGAAGGGCAACAAAGCTAATAAAGGGTCTGGAGGATCTTAGTTATGAGGAAAGGTTGCGAGCACTGAACTTATTCTCTCTGGAGAAGAGACGCTTGAGAGGGGATATGATTTCAATTTACAAATACTGTACTGGTGACCCCACAATAGGGATAAAACTTTTTCGCAGAAGAGAGTTTAATAAGACTCGTGGCCACTCATTGCAATTAGAGGAAAAGAGGTTTAACCTTAAACTACGTAGAGGGTTCTTTACTGTAAGAGCGGCAAGGATGTGGAATTCCCTTCCACAGGCGGTGGTCTCAGCGGGGAGCATTGATAGCTTCAAGAAACTATTAGATAATCACCTGAATGACCGCAATATACAGGGATATGTAATGTAATACTGACACATAATCACACACATAGGTTGGACTTGATGGACTTGTGTCTTTTTTCAACCTCACCTACTATGTAACTATGTAACTATAAAAGAAATTCGTCCAACTTCCAAGAAACAGTCCTCTCCACCCTATCAGGGAGCCTCATCCTCATAGTGACCGGTGAGTGGTCTGAGATAGAAGCAATTTCTATTCCCGTCTCCTCCACCCATTCCAAGAGGCTGTGATCTACAAAAATGTGGTCTAATCTCGAATACGTCCCGTGCACAGGGGAGAAGAAGGTGAAATCTCTATCCTTGGCATGTTGCAGCCGCCATGCGTCCACCAGGCGGCAACTAAAAAGCCGCCGCCCTATTGCGACAGTTGAGACCCTCCCTGTCCCCCTTGACCGGGACATACTATCGAGTACAGGGTCAAAACAGAAATTAAGATCTCCTGCCAACACCACCTCCCCCTCCTTGAACTTCATCAACTTACTCAGTACTTGACCAAAAAAAGCTATTGGGTTTCTATTTGGGCAATATACATTAGCCAAAGTAAATGCTCTATTTCCAAATTTACCCTTAAGAAACATATACCGGCCTTCTGGATCCACCATTCTATCTATCAGGGAAAAATTTAGATTCTTCGAAAGGCCTATTGCCACCCCCTTGGCTCTCCTGATCGGGGAGTCACAATAGTACCATTGCGGCAAGACTGGGGAGAAAAGTCTGATCCTGGACTCCAACACCAGGTGAGTCTCCTGTAAGAAAACTATATCAGCACCGTAGTGTTGGAGCTCCTTCAGTATTTTGTGTCTTTTTGTGGGTGAGTTGAGACCTTTTACATTATATGTTAGAAACTTAAGGTCCATCATCGCTCAAGATCTAACCCTTCTCGCCTTACCACTACACTCCCAAGATCCACCCCGCAGGAACATCCTCCCCCACTCCCCCCCTCCCTCCCCCCAACTCTCCCCCCCTCCCTCCCCCCCTCCCTCCCCTCCCCCCTCTACCCCTCCCCCCACCCACCACCCCCCTGGCTGTATCCCAGCCCAAAGCCCGCCTGTAGGGGATGCTACTGCTCCCATACTGCGCACTTCCATTCTAGGGGTGGAGCTCCAATGGCAGCACCTAGAAACCCCCTCCAAGGGGAAAAAAAAAAAAAAAACACCTCGGAGGAGAAAGATGAGGGCGAGATGCCGACAGCACCTCGACCAAGGAGAACCCCCCCCCACCCGCAGCCACCCCACCTCTTTATATAGTGTTCCCAATGTCCAGCAACCAGAGTCACGCTTTGCAGTTGACCCCACGTAACCCCTGAATGGGGGAGGGGAGAGAGAGGGAGAAAGAGGAGAAAAAAAAAAAAAGGGACCCTCCCCCCCCCACCCCCAGACGACCAAAGTTCGCCACACACTCTGAGAGAGCTTATTTTAGAGTTCAGAGCCAAGCTCTTCTCTATCCCTCAGGCATCGGAATCCCCAGGCCGGCACAAAAGTTCCGCATCTCTTCAGGGAATCTCATCCTGTGAGTTCTCCCCTCTTTCACGACTATCAGTGATGCTGGAAACCCCCAACTGTACTTCAAGTTGGCCCCCCGAAGTTGGTCCAACAATGGTCTCAGCCGTCTTCTCCTCGCTAGTGTACCCGCTGATATGTCCGCAAATATCTGTAAGTTTTTATTTTCAAAACAAACTTGGGGTATCCCCCTGAGATTCTTCCATATTTTTTCTTTATCCGTGTAAGAATGGAACTTCACGATTACATCTCTGGGGATATCACGGTTTAGGTTAGGGGGTTTCCTCACCCTATGGACCCGGTCTATTCTCAGCTCCTCCTCCTCCCTTCTGCCTAGGATAGGGTTGAATATCTTTCTCATTATATCCCCCAGGTCCTCATTTAGATGTTCCGGGATGGATCTGATGCGCAAATTTTGTCGCCTACTCTGATTCTCCTGCTCTTTTATTTTGAATTCCATCATGCGATTTTCAATTTGCATCTTGCTGATTTGCTCTTTAAGATCCGATATCTCTTTAGCATTTTTTACTGATACTTCTTCTACTTCTTCTACTCTGTGCAGTAGCTGGCCCATGTCTGTGCGCACACTCATGATTTCCGATTTTATAACATTTTCAAGTTTAGCGAACAATTCCAGCATTTCCATTCTATTCAAGCCGGGCTCCATATTCCTTTGCTCTTCCAGGGGACAGCCCGCTCCAGCTCCTTCCAGGTCTAATTCCTCATTGTTCCTATCCCCCTGTCCCCCCTTCTGTTTCTGCTGATCTTTTTTTTTTTCCTTTGTTCCTGCTTGTTTCATTTCCAGGCCAGGACTTTTTAAATTAGCTTCTTTGAGGTACCTTTGAATAGAGCTGGAATTGAGACTCTCCCTTGAATTTTTAGTCTCTGTGGCTTTTTGGGACCGCCCTCTCATATTTCAGCTGCTGCCAGCAGTACCTACAGACAAAACTTTGCGATTCTCAGACCTTCACCTCGGCCTCTGGGTATCTTACACACCCCCACCCTCTGATGCGTCCACGCTGTGTGGGTAGCACAGCAAAGTCTATGCACGTAACCTCCTCACCTTCCTAGACTCTTACAGCCTGTTTGTTGCCCACCTTTATTCTGTTTCGACATTCAGCGCTTGTAACTTGTTGCTTTACACATATACTGCCCGACAACTAGGGTCACGCTTGTTATCTTTAATCGTCACTCACTGTGCACCGCGCCAGTAGCAGGGAGTCAGACCAAGGGAGAAGATAGTCCCACTAAGCCCTTTTTTTTTGGAGTCTATACACCGGAGCACACTGTCAGTCCTTATACGGCTTTATGTTTAGGAAAGGAGATTCTCATACCTTTTGCTTCTGCTGACTTTCCATCCTGCAGCTCCGCACCTCTCCTATTTCCATGTTTTCCATCCACAAGCCATGTCCGTGATCCCAATGCTGGTGAGGGGAGAGGAGGGTATGGACAGACTGGTGAAACCACTGGGAGAAGCGATAAACCAGGGCTGCTTCAGCAAAAACAGGATTGCTCGATGTGTCCTTTTATCCGCTCTGGGTTCCAACTTCTCACTCCTCACCACCTCCGTTGCTCCGGCTCCACTTTCCTTGGTTTGTCAATTTGACACCTCTAGTCTGCTGGACTGCTGGCGTCCTGGCTCTGCCCTGACCGAGAGCAGGGCGGTACTAATCTCCAGCTGCCGCTTGTGACTGCGGGGCGCGAGAGGGGGATGTCGCCTCACGGGAGATACTGAGTCTCGGATCTAGAACCGACACGCTGCGGACTCTCACCCCGCTCGTGTCGTTCTCCCTCCCGTGGCTGTTCGCATCCTACCCTCACCTCAGCGCTGCCATCAGGCCCCTCCCCCTACACGGACGTCCTGCGTCACGTCCTCATGCCTCTACCCTCTGCTTTTCTTTTACATTGATTTAATAAATTTAAAACGATATCACACCATCAAGCTTTTTCTCTCATATATTTTTTTTGGATACCGCATTGGAGCCTGAGATCCGGTGATCTGTACTGAGCCCTGGTGTGGTTCAAAAGCGTGATTTGACTAAGTGTAGCAGCCGAGTCACACGCTCTAAGGTGAGCACATTACCTGGGGGCCACCAGATTGCACCTAAGCATGGTTTTGCGGCACAGAGAAAGTTGTGAGCATGCTGGAAAATAACTACATTGGACACTTATCCTAAGCACCTTTTTGTTATTAATTTACAGGATTTCACTATCACCTTTTATTATCGTTGCAATAAGGACTTTTCTTTTCATATGTACTGTGTGGCACCTAGCACTTTTGGAATTATTTATTATATATTTTTATGATTCACCTTAGCATGTTTTGATCTTGTATATTGCACTTTAGTGTGTTCATATATTTGTGTATATTTAGGAGCTTTTTTACAATAATTTACCCACTATAAATTATTTATTCATCATTATTTTTGTTATACCCAGTGGGGGTATATTTTTAATTTTTATATTTATTTGTACATGCATTTAAGTTTTTTATATGTTTGTAGACACACGCACATTTGATATATTATTTAGCACACTCTAGCGCAGCGTAATTATATTTTGCATTTATCGTTTGCACACTGTATGAGACGTGGTCTACGCATGCAGCTGAGTAGTGATATTTACTAGGCATAAGGCTCATTGTGGCTCGCAGGATTTTTTTCTACTGGGTTAATCCTGCAAAGAATATGGAAAGGCCCAATAAACCGAGGTGCGAACTTCAGTGAGGGAACACAAAGTCAGAAGTTGTGAGATGACAGCCAGACCCTGTCCCCAACCTGGAAGGAAGGCGCAGGCAGGCGTAAGTGGCCAGCTCAGAGAAGGAAGGGCTGAGCCCAGCCCTGACACAAGCACAGTTTCATGAACACTGACAATACAAGCTCAGTCTAGGGGGGTGTCTTGTTAGTATTTATTGCTGAATAACTTGAAACATAAGAGAGGCTTAGGGTCACAGGATACTCATACAGGAGGACAAAGTTCTCACTACTCTTCTAAAAGCAACCTTTCCTGAAGGTAACAGGGATTGGGCAGTATATCTAGGACTCTATAAGAGCAGCCCCAGTCTATATAGCCACCCCTGGCACTTACATCCCTCCTAGCACAAGCACACCCAAGAGTCCACAGTCAGGTCTTCACTCAATGTCCCAAGAGCTGTCTGCCACCCAAACCAGCAAGGAAGATGAAAGATTCTTCTCCAGACCAGGACTGAAGGACAGTGCGATCCAACAAACAATACTTTAGCAATCTTCTCCAGGCCCTCAGCCTAGCTCCTGCTGAGGCATAGACTGTAATTTCTTGTTGCAGAAGCTCAGGAGCAGCAGCCACAGGCGGTCTGAAACTCTCCCTGAAGAGAAATAAACCCTCTGGCAAGGCCTACCACACCTTTATCACCTCCCCAGCCACTTTCTGGATGCCTCCTTCCAGGGATTGGCTGAGGCGTGATAAATATTAATACTGGCTATTTGAATCTCTCTGCCCTATGTTCTGGAAGCTTTTTCCATAAGAAGGTGGGAGAAACCAAACAGCCAGCGTAGGAAACCCTGACCAGACAGAAACTGACTGCAGTGAAGCCAAAAACTGAACAAACTAAAATTTTGCCTAGCAGCCTAACTAGAAGAGGGCACTACATGTGTATCACATTTTATGCTATCACTGAGCTGGTGAATCCTGTTTTTTTTTTTTTAATTGCCATAGTTAATGCAAATTTAGCACTATTCTTTTGTTCTCCCTTATTCTGGATTTTTTTTATGCAAAACAGGATAAACTCCCTTTCTCTAAGCTCATTGACACAGTTGCTTCTGCTTTATCCATTACCAAACAGGGTTTTATAGCCTCACCTACAGGAGTAGGACACTAGGCAGAGAAAAAAGACTCGGCACTTCCTTTTGGCAGTCCTCTCTGGGCATAAAATCTCCTCTCTGCTATAGATCTCCAGTCAGTCATAAGCAGTGTCAAAGGAGAATTTCCATAGAGGGATGGGTGCTGTGTCTATCAATTATATCAGAGAAAGGGATTTTACCATGAGTAACAAAAAATCCTGTTTTCTCTTACGTTCATTGATGGACACAGCTGCTTCTTCTTTATCCATTACCAAACAGGGATGTCCCCGAGCAGTGCCACAATGAGGAGTGGGCAAACCAACAAATACAGAGACAAAACCCAGAGCAAAATGCCAACACTCCAAAGCACCGCAAAGGGTGCTTGAGAATCCTAAACAGTCACCTACATTACCTTGCAGCCAAAACTAGCATCCGAGGAAGCCAAACACAGCAACTTTATTTTTTAAAGTTAGTAAAGTGTGTACAGACAACCAGGTCATCTGGACCTGCATATTGACTCTGCCTGGCTTTAAGTAAGAATTTTGCTTATATCACCCAGAAAAAATGTACCTGTCCAGTCCTTTCCCCACCCCACTTTACCTCTGGGCTTTGCATGGGGTGGTGCAGCATTTGCTACTCCAGGGAGTGATTGTCCCAGTCCTGGAGCTGTATCGGTTTTGAGGGCGCCTAGCACCTGGATCGCCTGTTGCGGGTGCAGAAATTCAAGCTGAAATCTGTCAGTGGTGACCTCCCCTCTTCAGGATAACTTACTGGCCTCCATAGCCATTGCAAATGCATACCTCCATGTTATTATTATACAGGATTTATATAGCGCCGACAGTTTACTCAGCGCTTTACAACATTAGGGCAGACATTACAATTACAATACAATTCAATACAGGGGGGAAATCAGAGCCCTGCTCGTTAGAGCTTACAATCTAGGAGGGAGGGTCAAGTTATTCAAAAGGGTAATAGCTGTGGGGGATGAGCTAATGGAGAAAATAGTGCAGTTGTTAAAGATGGAGGCAGGATAGGCTTGTCTGAAGAGGAAGGTTTTCAGGCATTGCCTAAAAGTGGATAAATGTGGAGAAGTCCTGGAGGCGGATATGGGAGGAGGTGATGAGGGAGCTAGAGAGCAGGAGGTCTTGGGAGGAACGAAGTGGGCGATTAGGTTGGTATTTTGAGACTAGGCTAGTGATGTAGCTGGGGACAGAGTTGTGGATGGCTTTGTAACTTATTGTTAGTATTTTGAATTTAATTTATGGGGCGAGTGGCAGCCAATGGAGGGATTGGCAGAGAGGGGTAGCAGACACTGAGCGGTTTGTAAGGTGGATGAGTCTGGCAGCAGCATTCATGATTGACTGAAGGGGGGATAATCTCTTTAAAGGTAAGCCAATGAGGAGGGAGTTGCAGTAGTCAAGGCGGGAAATAACCAGGGAGTGAATCAGGAGCTTTGTGGTTTCATTGGTTAGAAAGGGATGTAGTTTAGAGATGTTGCAGAGGTTGAGGCGGCAAGCTTTGGAAAGTGATTGGATGTGCGGCCGAAAGGAGAGTTCAGAGTCCAGGATAACACCTAGCATGCTGACATGTGGGGATGGGTAGATGGTTGTGCCATTGCTCTTGACAGAGAAGTCAGGGGAAGAGGCACGTGGGGGAGGAAATATTATAAGCTCGGTTTTGGACAAGTGGAGTTTGAGGAAGTGGTGTGACATCCATACAGATATGTCTGTTAGTAAGTTGGTGATGCGCGAGGAGACTGATGGAGTGAGTTGAGGGGTGGAGAGATAGATTTGTGTGTCGTCAGCGTAGAAATGACATTGAAAGCCGTGAGAGGCTATCAGCTGACCCAGCGAAGAGGTGTAGATTGAGAATAAAAGAGCTCCAAGAACAGAACCTTAGGGAGCCCCGACGGAGAAGGGAAGAGGAGTGGAGGAAGTAGAATTGTAAGTGACACTGAAGGTTCGTTGGGATAGGTAGGATGAGAGCCACTGAAGAGCACAGTCACGGAGGCCGAGTGAGTAAAGTTTTTTTTTTTTAGGAGAGAATGGTCAACTGTGTCAAAGGCAGCTGAAAGGTCCAGAAGTAGGAGTACAGAATAGTGTCTGTTGGTTTTTGCAGTTAGTAGGTCATTTGTGAGTTTTAAAAGAGCAGTTTCTGTGGAGTGTTGAGGGCAAAATCCAGATTGAAGGGGATCAAGAAAGTTATTCTTAATGAGGTGGTCACTCAGTTGGTTGTAAACCAGGCGTTCAAGGAGTTTAGAGGAAAAGGGGAGCAAGGAGATAGGGCGTAGGTTGTTAAGATTGGTAGGGTCCAAGGATGGGTTTTTAAGTATGGGGGTGACCAGTGCATGTTTTAGAGCACTGGGGAAAATGCCAGAGGAGAGGGAGAGATTGAAGATGTGGGTTAGAGAGTGTAGGATAGAGTCAGATGGCGACTAAAGTATTTGAGAGGGAATAGGGTCCAGGGGACAGGTGGGCGTTAGAAAGGAGTTTAGTAACTTTGTCTGTAGTAGCAGACGTTCTCAGATGTTCTCATCTGAGCTGGATATCTTCGCACCTTACATTTTGCGCTTGGGGAGGCACATTGTTTATTGTGGTGCGCCCCTTCGGCCTGGCCTCTGCTCCTTGGATTTTCACCCAGGTGTTGGTTTTGCTGACGCTGCGAGAACAGGGGATCCCTGGAATGGCTATCTGGGTGTCCTTCCCCTGCTAGCAGAAATTTTTTTTTTCAGCACTGCTGGCCTACGTGATGATTACAATGCGTACTCTGCTGGTATTCGAATAGGTCCTGAATTTCAAAAGGTGTGCCTTAACATGACTAGTAGGTGGGAGTATCTGGGTTGGATCATCATCATTGCTTTAGTTTTTTCTCCAAATAGTCAAGTTCCAGATGTTTCAGCCTGAGGTAATGCTGTTCCTGTCTGTTAGATGGTCTTCCCTGCAGTCTTGCATGCATACCTGAGCCCTATGGTATAGTCACAAAGCAGTGTAAGAGGAAAGAAAAACTCAAGAAGAGGTATAGGTGTTGGGTCCATCAATTAACTGAGAGAGAGGTTTTTTACAGTGAGTAACAAAAAATCCTGTTTTCTCTTACGCTAATTGATGGACACAGATCTTCTATTCTTGACCATAGAGACGTGCCAAAGCAGTGCTTCGATGAGGGGTGAGCAAGCCAAAAAGAAAAAATACATAAAAAACACACTGCTATATCTAAAATATAAGATGAGTGTGTGGAACCGCTACCTAGATAATTTTACCTAGATCGAAAAGCTTTGCATGTGCAAATGTGCTGGGGGAACCAGCATATGTGCAGATGTGGCGCTGGTCTCAACGGGACCGGGGGGGTCGACATAAATCTCATTCTCGCTTGTGAGAGGGGGGAAGCAATATGAGACTAAGGCCTGGTACACACTAATGCCCTGTACACACGGTCGGATTTTCCGACGGAAAATGTGTGATAGGACCTTGTTGTCGGAAATTCCGACCATGTGTAGGCTCCATCACACATTTTCCATCGGTATTTCCGACACACAAAGTTTGAGAGCTTGCTATAAAATTTTCCGACAACAAAATCCGTTGTCGGAAATTCCGATCGTGTGTACACAAATCCGTAGCACAAAGTGCGACGCATGCTCAGAATAAATTAAGAGACGAAAGCTATTGGCTACTGCCCCGTTTATAGTCCCGACGTATGTGTTTTACGTCACCGCGTTCAGAGCGATCGGATTTTCCGACAACTTTGTGTGACCGTGTGTATGCAAGATAAGTTTGTGCCAACATCCGTCGGAAAAAATCCATGAATTTTGTTGTCGGAATTTCTGATCAATGTCCAACCATGTGTACAGGGCATAATAGTTTTTTTCATTCAAGCCAGCGAGTTGAGCAAAAAAACTGACAGCTCCGGTCAAATTCGCTATACTAACAATCTGACGTTAGTACAGCGATCTCCCCCACTGAGCTGGTGTGTTCTGACAGGGGGATGCCCCCTGTCCCCAGAACACTCCGATCAGAGCCCTCAGTCATTGGCATCGGGAGTCAGTTGACTACTGGTTTTCCAGCATGCTCGGCCGACTTCTGTTGGACCGACTGACATACACACGGGCCTAATGTCTGCCGGTTTGTGGCCCATGTGTACTAGGCATTAGTTTAGAGTGAAGGTCCGCTTCAGCCACCCCAACCCTAAAAAAAAGTAAGCCCTTTCAACATCAAATAAAAAGCTCTTTTTATTTTATTTTAATTGTGTGTTTTTCCAAACTGTGTTTATTTGGACCCATGTTTTTTTCTGAACTGTGTTTTTTACCCATGTTTTTCTAAACACCCCAAAGGGAAGTGCAAAGATAAAGTATGAGGGACCTGGAATATCAACCTAGCACAATACCAAGAGTAGTGTGCCTCAAGCAGGTTATGTCAGGGTTGGAGCATGGGCCTTTGAATGCTAAGTTACTGAAAGTGGCAGAGGAACCCTAAAGAGCTGCTTCCAGAATCACCGCGGGGTTATATGTACGCTGGTAAAATCACCATTGGATTGTTACCAAAACAGCCTCCCACTAGTACAAAAAGAAATTGTCACTAGTCAAAAGTAATTGTAGAATGTAGCGAGCAAGGTGTTGGGGGGGGGGGGGGGGGCTTTCCAATCCAAACAAAAGGAATAACAAGTCAATCCAAGCAAGTGAAAAAAAATCTAGGTAGCGGGACAGAAATATTTCTAAAGAAGTAAAGGAACTTCAGCAGACTATTTTATTAAGTGACCCTGCCTACCGGAGTAAGCTGGAGGGATTTCCACAGTGTGCAATGTTGCGAGAACTGTTTAAGTAAGGGGAAAAACTAACTGCTTTTTTGAGCCATGTTTTTTCCAAACTGCATTGATATTGAACCATGCTTTTTTCTGAACCACATTTTTTTACCTGTTTTTTTTTTAACCACTTTTTTTAAACCATTTTTTACACACTTTTCCCAAGCCATCTTTTTTTTTAACCTCCTTCTTTCTGCATCATTTTTTTAAATTGCATTTTTCTTATCTGTAAATTTTTTGTTTTTTCCTAACCGCTTTTTTTTAACCATCAAATGTTTTTTCATGCTATAAGCTTCAAGTGAGTAGGTGTGAACAAGCATATTTGTTAAATGTTAAGCAATGTTTCCATGTTTAAGTTTAGCATATTCATTGTTCTTGAATATGTAATTTTCCGGTCTCTAAGAAATGGTTTCCATTTAGTTATGGGCAAATTGGCTATGAATATATATTGTGACAGATGAATACTCTGTCATTGTGTAAAGATGCAAATAGTGATATTGCTAATGAGTCGGTAGATTCCTGCTGTTGGAATTTGCAGCGTGGCAAAATGCCCATGCAAATGGTGCCTAAGACATGGACCTATTAATTACTACGTGGCCTCAAGGACCCAGAACAGAAGTTATTAAGATTCTGAGAAAACAAAAGTTTGTTTTCTCCATGTTGGGCACCCTGTAGCCCTTTACCATGTGTAGGTGAGAAACTTAATTGACACAAATAAACCATCTAGAATCCTGCCAGCCAGTGCCTTAATATATACATTTAATCTATAAATTATAAAAGCTCTAAAATCTACTGATTAGAAATACTGAATTCACACTGTTGAGAACCCCAGACACAATAAATCTAAAGGCTGTATTTGTCAAAACATACAGTGGGGACGGAAAGTATTCAGACCCTCTTAAATTTTTCACTCTTTGTTATATTGCAGCCATTTGCTAAAATCATTTAAGTTCATTTTTTTCCTCATTAATGTACACACAGCACCCCATATTGACAGAAAAACACAGAATTGTTGACATTTTTGCAGATTTATTCAAAAAGAAAAACTGAAATACACATAGAATACATGCCTTTACAACCCCTTTAAGTGTGGGAACAGAAAATTAGAACTGCACCATAATACACTTCTTCTGAATGACGAGACATACTTTACTGGAACAAGTCAAAGTGTCAAGTAGAAAAGGGAAATAATGAAGAAGTCAGAAACAAAAAATATAAAAACTATTTAGTTCAATGCACTGACACTGGGGCACAAGGTAAAAATTGTAAAGTGTAGAGACAATGAAAAGAGACAAGGACAGCGAACAATGAGAAAGCTTAAGGTACAATGCATTAAAATGAGACAGAGGATGTTCTATATTCCTTCAGAGAACCCTCCATATATTCTGCTTATATCCATTGGTAGCCATAATTTAAGCAAAGTGACTGTTGGCAGAAACGTGATTGTGCCCACTCTTATTTATTTGATAATATGATCATTTTGATTTCCCATTTGGATTTGGGGAAACCAAATCATGTGTGCCAATTTTTGTGGTCTGAAAAGAAAGCAAAAAGACCAGTTGAAAAATATATCTGATAATTCTTTATGATCATGTTGTAGTGCATGGTAAAATTCTATATTTTGTTTTTTAAATTCAATATTTTTTTTATCAAACTTGGAATGAGTAGAAAAATGTGTGTAACCTTTGAAAGAAAATACCCCCAAATTGTACTGCAAAGTGCAAGCAAGAAAAAATGCAAATAGGTCCTCCTGCCAATCTCCTGCCCTCCTTCCCCAACAGCTTGCTGTTACTACTTCAATAATTGGAGAAGCAGATAAATTATCAAGCAGAAACTAGACAAGTAAAAATAAAAAAGATGAGAGGGATAATACTAGACAACACCTTGATGCATGAGGTAACTCTCATGGTACTGAAGACGAATATATAAAAGGCAGAAGGCTTGGTTTAAAAAAAAAAAAAGAATTGTTTAAGTTATGTTCTAAGATTTAAAGGAAACCCATCTTGCAAAAAAATGGGGTGCTATTGCAATACCCCCAAATGTTACTGCAAAGTGCAAGTAAGAAAAAAATGTTGATATGTGGATGGGAAGGGGGGGGTCACTGGAAGCTTTGGCTCTAATCTATGCCCCACTAACAGGAGTGACTGCAGTGTCACGCCTGTCAGAAGGAGCAAGGGCCTCAATAGCTGCTTGAGGGACGATTCTGCTCTCTCCTCCTTCCAATAGCAGCATACTGTGGGAAGAGAAGAGTGGTTCCTGCTGAGAACACTCCTCAGTCTCAGAGCTGTGCCACTGGTGTGTAAGGGCAGATTGCCTTCTTCCAGTTTTTCCTTGTCATGTCATACAGTATCACATGACTAGTGATGGTAAGAAAGAGAAGCTGCATTCCTTCCTAGCGGCTGAGAGTACACCTCAGCTCTAGACCTCCCCCTCCTTCTCAGAACCCCTCAAGAGCCCCTTAGCTTCCTTCCCTACCATTATAGCGTTTATTCTCATGGACAGGCAGAGGTTGGTAAAAGCCCCCCCCCTTCCACCCAACCTGAACAAGGAGATGCAGCCATAGAAAAACATGGAGTGAATGGGGCTGCGCTGCAACCACGTGCAATAAAAACATATCGTCCCCTCACCACCTGTCAAACGTCCTTTAAAAGCAATCCACTGCATATCCCCCCTCGGAGCTCCCCTCCTGTATCCTACTTACATAGATGCCAATCAGTCCTTCTCAGATTGACAGCAACCATGCAAGGATATTTTTTCCACTAACACTGATGCTGAGACCATTTTTACTTTAAGTGAGGCCACCGACTCAAGGACATTTAGTCTTTACATTACATTACATACTGTATATTTTGCTGTGTTGCTATTATCTCCATCTCCTCCTCCATCTGGTGCAGGAGACGCAGTTTGTCATCTTTGCCCTGGGCACTGGATGACCTTGTCTCTGCACTGGAAGCACCCATCTCTCTTGAGGAGTTTACTTAAACCCTGGAAAACATGAGGCATATATATATATGTATATATATGTGTATATACGGTGTATATATATATATATATATATATATATATATTTATGCACACGGACACATATATTTATTTGTGTAGAGTATGGCAGACTTTAAACCTGTGCTAGATTGCTAAGGGGCTTTAGGATCTCTGTAGAGAAATGGTTAGCTACATTAATTTTGCCCATGACAGGGCTTAATGGCCTATTTGACAAGCAGCTTTGTCACATAAGTCCTACTCATTTCACCATATATTTCTAAGAATTGCCCAAATAAAGCATTCAAAATAATATATGAATGTTAAATGTGCTTTGTACAGTGGTGTCTAAGAATAGGCAGTGAGTACTAGCAAATCGCCACAAGAGGGCTGCAAGAAGCTTAACGACACCACAGCAAACAAAAAAGAGAATTACATTTACATCATCCATTCGCCAGGTCAAGCTTTGCATCAACAACCAAATAATAAAGTGAAATATGTCAACATAATATATAGAATTTGTCAGTAGATGCAGTTTAGATAAGGGGAGTTGTAGAATGAAACACAATAGAGTTTCTAATGCATGAAACCACATCTTTTGTATTTATTGTGTATATACAATTGTAATTGTAGAATCTTTTCTGTAAAGAAGAAAAAATATGCAGTGGGTAAGCACAATTACAGATTTTACATTTTCTATTTCTGCTGCATGCAGCAATCCCTCTGCCCATTGTAGCTACATACTGTAGGTATAAAGAAAAAAAACAAACAAAATCAGCTACATAATGCAGTAGGAGCAAGGGTGTAACTAAATAAACCACGATTCTTAGGAACAATATTCATAAGGTATCCCTTTACCCTGTTCATCTAAGCATGCCCCACTTGTGAGGTATCTCTCATCAACACTGTGCATTTATTATTATTATTATTATTATTATTATTATTCAGGATTTATATAGCGCCAACAGTTTACGCAGCGCTTTACAATATAAAAGGGAGACAATACAGTTATAATATAATACAATACAATACAATAGGATTAAGAGGGCCCTGCTCAGAAGAGCTTACAATCTAATAGGGTGGGGCAGGTGGTACAAAAGGTTGTAACTGTGGGGAATGAGCTGGTGGAAGTGGTAGGAGATTAGTTGGAGACGTGATAGGCTTTCCTGAAGAGATGAGTTTTCAGGGATTGCCTGAAGGTAGCAAGAGTAGGGGCTAGCCGGATAGATGGAGGTAGCGAGTTCCAGAGGATGGGAGAGGCTCTGGAGAAATCCTGGAGACGAGCATGGGAGGAGGAGATGAGAGAGCTTGAAAGCAGGAGGTCTTGAGAAGAGCGGAGAGGACGATTTGGGTGATATTTGGAGACAAGATTAGTGATGTAGCTTGGGGCAGAGTTGTGAATGGCTTTGTATGTTGTGGTTAGAATTTTGAATTTAATTCGCTGGGTGATTGGGAGCCAGTGTAGGGATTGAAGTAGAGGGTTGGCAGACACTGAGCGGTTGGTAAGGTGGATAAGTCTGGCAGCAGCATTCATGATAGACTGAAGAGGGGATAGCCTATGGAGCGGTAGGCCAATGAGAAGGGAGTTGCAATAGTCAAGGCGAGAGATAACAAGGGAGTGAATGAGGAGCTTGGTGGTTTCATTTGTTAAAAAAGGGCGAATTTTAGAGATGTTACGGAGGTGAATTCTACAAACTTTTGACAATGATTGGATTTGAGGCTGAAATGACAAGTCGGAGTCTAGGATTACACCTAGTACCCTGGCGTGAGGGGAGGGACTGATGGTTGCATTGTTGATTTTGATGGAAAAGTCATGGAGGGGGGCACGGGCGGGGGGGAATATTAATAGCTCAGTTTTAGAGAGATTTAGTTTAAGGAAGTGGTGCGACATCCATGCTGATATGTCAGTTAGTAAGTTAGTAATGCGAGAGGAGACTGAAGGAGTGAGGTGAGGAGTAGACAGATAGATTTGGGTGTCATCAGCGTATAAGTGGTATTGGAAGCCGTGGGCAGTTATTAGGTAACCAAGGGAGGTGGTGTAGATAGAGAAGAGAAGGGGTCCAAGAACCGAGCCTTGGGGGACCCCCACAGAAAGGGGCAATGGAGAGGAGGAGACAGAGTTGTAGGTGACACTGAAGGAGCGCTGTGATAAATAGCCAGAGAACCAGGATAGAGCAGAATCTCGGAGGCCAAGGGAATGTAGTTTATTGAGAAGGAGCGGGTGGTCAACAGTATCAAAGGCCGCAGAGAGGTCAAGTAGTAGGAGTATGGAGTACTGGCTGTTGGTTTTAGCAGTTAGTAAATCGTTAGTGAGTTTTAGTAAGGTAGTTTCCGTGGAGTGCTGCGAGCGAAAGCCAGACTGTAAGGGGTCAAGAAGGTCATTTTCATTGAGGTAGGAGCTAAGACGGTTGTAGACTAAGCGTTCTAGAAGTTTAGAGGTGAATGGGAGTAATGAGATGGGTCTTAAGTTGTTCAGGTCGGTAGGGTCCAGTGAGGGCTTTTTAAGAATGGGAGTGATCTGTGCATGTTTTAGAGGGGAGGGGAAAATGCCACTAGAAAGGGAGAGATTGAAGATGTGGGTGAGGGAGCATAGGACAGAAGAAGAGGGTGACCGTAGTAGTTGTGAGGGAACAGGATCCAAGGGACAATTGGTTAGGTGGGCATTCGAGAAAATTTTTGTAACCTCTTCCGTAGTAGCCAATTCAAAAGAGGAGAGTGTTGAATGTGCTGCTGGGCAAGGTATGATGGGTGGGGAAGACGTACGCACAGTGGAGATGTCCTCACGAATTGCATCGATCTTGTCTTTGAAGTGATTGGCAATCTCTTGGGCAGTGAGTGAGTTAGTGGGTAGAGGGGGTGGTGGACGAAGCAGAGAGTTAAAGGTTGAGAAGAGCCGACGGGGACTTGATGACAAGGAATTAATAAGAGAGACAAAGTAGGCTTGTTTGGCAGCATGGAGCAGCATTTACCACTTCCTCACTCACAGTCTTGCCATTTGAAGTGTACAGTCCATCAATGCTGTGCCCTCTCTTTTATAGTTGCTGCTGTTTAATGATGGCCTGGCCCTTCTTTCCTTTTTTTTTCCACCAACTTTGACTTCCCCCTATTCTATTCTCTGAATCATGATGACACATGCAATACATTTTCTACTG
Source organism: Aquarana catesbeiana (assembly GCF_042186555.1). Lineage (NCBI taxonomy): Eukaryota > Metazoa > Chordata > Amphibia > Anura > Ranidae > Aquarana > Aquarana catesbeiana. The sequence goes on along the minus strand of NC_133324.1, from coordinate 519,632,439 downwards.
ACCACCTTGTCAAAAGTAGTCAGTTTTATTTGGCAAAAAATACAAAGCCCTACAGATCTCAACACGCTTGGCCTTGCCTTACCCATACTCTTTTCTTACAGTGATGTAGGGAGCAGGGTTCCTGCAGTTGGGACCTGCTCCAATATGACCAGTCCCTACCTCACCTTTACTGCCACTCTGTGTACTCCTAATAAGGTAGAGCATGGTGATCACATGTCTCAGTTTGCAGAGTTGCAAAGAGGAGCTACAGCCTGGTTCCTTCCCTACATGGGTCGCACTTGGTCATGTGATATCAAATTAAGTTACATGAAAAAATGCAGGGAGAAGCATCCATGCATCTAGTCTTTACCATTCCTCAACTCCGCCATCCAGCACATCTGCTCAGTATGTTCTAATTCATGGTAAGTCCTGAGGTAGGAAACGTTGAGTGCTATTAGGGGGGGACCTTAGTGCAAATTTTAAAATAGAGCCAATTGCTATACCTTTGCTTGTCTGTCCTGTTCACACCTATGCAGTTTGCTCTTGATAGTTTCTGCAGTGCTTTTTGCTGTGTGTTTTGAGGTTTTGCACACGTAATTTTGCTGCGATTTGCGTTCTGCATTTTTAAATGCTTTTTAAGAAATTTTTTGCCCAATTTGTTGTTGTGCAGATTAAAAAAAAACAGAAAACGCAAATTGTGGCAAAAACATACTATATGCTTCAAAAACACACTACATGCTTTTAAAACTGCAGCTTCTCCAGTGAAGTCTATTGAACCAAAAAAAAGCACAGTTTTACATTTAAAAAGTCCCTGACCCTTTCCAAAAACTCAGAGGCTGAAAAAAAGCATAGAAGTGAATGTGACGCATAGGTGTGAACCAGGCCTTAGGAGCTTTCCCACTCTCTAAACAATACTTTGAAAATATCTATCTACTGTTCTGTCCTTTTCCTCGCCTCTACCATAACCTGCTTCTCTTCAGACATCTCTATAGTATAAATCACAGTCTTTTATAGGATGTCCTTGCCTCTCTAATTAAACCTCCCCTGATCTAGCTGCCCTCCATTACATTATCATTTCCTCTAAATAATTTGTTTTCTTCTAATTAAACTACTCTGCCTAGGCACACTTAGTATATTATGTTCCTGCAGAGTGAAGAAAATGCTACCTAAACCGTTTTTTTTTCTCCATCGCCTTCACATTCTTCTCAGTGTAGGCAAGCAAAAGTATTTTTTTACACCCTTAAACTTCTAAAATTTCTAGTCCACACTTCCTCAAACACATTAGACCCCCTTTCCAAATTATTTTTTTCTAGCTCCTGTTATCTCTTTCTCTGCTGAAGACCTAGAAAACGAAAGAAAAAATGTAAATCTGGCATTTCTGTTACACACTGCAGCTGCACAGTTTGTCCTTTAACTGGTTGCATTTGTAGGTTATTTTAGCCTCATAACTATAGACTTCTTTCTTGTCATTATATAACCCCAAAATATGTCCAAGACTACAACTCAACTACGTAGTTTGTACCCATTCCTTGACTCGAATGTCAACTTTTTAATTTTGTTCTCTCAAGAGGTGCCCTGAGCCTTCAAACACACAGCTATACATAATATTCTGAAAAAAACCCTCGCTTTACACTATCCTCTAAATGCTGACATATTTTTTCTGAATGCATCAATGCTGCTTATATGCCTTTTCCATAGCAGACTAATCCAATGTATCACTTTTTTGGGCCTTTAGTTAAGGGCAGTTCATCTTGATCCCAAATTTTATGAAGATTAAAGTAGACTTCATGTTTTACTTTACAAACTTTTGGTGTTCTGGTCCCTTTATACCCCTTTGTTGTCTAGGTGAGAATGACATAGCCTGCACTGCCCACATTCTCCTGGGATATAATCATATTGTATCTCAGAAGTCTTCAGGCAAGTCCAACTCAAATGTTTTGCAAGATTCCCTTCGTTGTCATCAATGGTGCACAATTCAAACAATAAACGGGAAGGAACGCCGAATGCTAAGAGCGACCTGTCAGAGGAAAAAGAGAAACAGAGCAACCTGTCAGTGGGAAGATAAGGAGCAGAGTGACCTGCCAGAGGGGAATAAAGAGGAGCATAATAACCTGCCAGAGGGAAGGAGAGGATCAAAGCAACCTGCCAGAGGGAAGAGGAAGCCCAAAGCCACCAGCCAGAAGAAAAGTAGAGAAGCAGAGCGACTTGCCAAAAGTAAGTATAAGAGTAGAGTGACCTGCCAAAGAGGTGAACAATGACTTACCAGAGGGAAAAAAATATCAAAGGCCAAAGAGACCTGCCAGAGGGAACACAGAAGAAGAACCTGCCAGAGGGAAGAAGAAGAGTAGAGTGACCTGCCAAAGAGGAGCAGTGCAACCTGCTAGAGGGAAGAAGAGGAGCAGTGACATTCCAGAGGGAAGAAGAGGAGCTGAGCGACCTGCCAGAGGGAACAGTGAGAAGAATTGCAGAGCAACGTACCATAGGGAAATAGAGGGGTAGAGTGCCTGCTAGAGGGATATACAGTGTGGAAAATAATTATTTGATCCCCTGCAGATTTTGTAAGTTTGCTCACTTACAAAGAAATGAAGGTTCAATGATATTTATCATAGGTGTATTTCAAATGATAGACACAGAATATCAACTAAAAATCCAGAAAAAACATGATACAAATGTAATAAATTGAGTTGCAGTTTAGTGAGTAAAATAAGTATTTGGTCCCCTACCAACCAACAATAATTCTGGCTCCCACAGACTGGCTATAGTATTTGCTCATGTGGTACACAAGATTGTAGTCTGTTTTTTGTAATGATGCCTGAATCTGCCCTTGATTACATATGATCTAAGATCACATGGTTTAGACACTGCTTCTAGAAGCCAGGTCTGTCCAATGTGTAGTAAAAAAAAGGATTTTAAAACCTTGCTTAGACAGCAACTACCACTCCTGCTCCTTCTTTCACCAACCAGATGCTCCAAGCAATGTTGGCCATGAAAGGGGATCCTGACACTTTCTGAAAAGAGGTCTTCTTGCAGCACCTCTTTCGGATTACTTATTTTTTAATCCCTCTGTTATGGCAGGGTAGACTTTGCCATTTTCCATTTGGATCCATAAGAGTGACCAACCAGTAATGATTCCTCTCCTTGACAGCCTAAATCCTGGAGTCCTTGCACAGGCACCGCAGAATCAATAAGTCCATCCTCCACAAATTTCAAGTGTCGAAGGAACCCAAGTCCTCGGTATTGTTGAAGATGACAGTAACCTAAACAAACTCAAACCACCCTAGTGCAACTCCCTGGCTTTTGGCGAGGTGAAATGTACACCTGGAAACCTGCCTCATGTTCTCCTCACTGCTGTTACCCCAGCCCTCCTCCTCATGCTCCTCCTGTGCCTGCTGCTGTTTCAAAGGGACAGACTCAGTTATGAAAGGATTTTGCATGAGACAGCAGGAAGTCCTCCTCTTCCTCTTGCTGTACCTCTAGTGGCCAGTCTATCAAACTATGCAGTATGTGCTCAAGCAGGAACACCAGTGGGATTGTGTTGGTGATGTGTTGGAGAGCCACTGATCAGATCGACAGAGTCTGTTCTGGTCCCAGACCCGTGCAAATTTTCATTACAGCTGCTGCAGCATGGCCAATGTTGAGTTCCAGTGCATGGGCATATTGCTAATCAAGGAGTTTGCAGGCTGTTGTGTGACCTCTTAATTTCGGCAGGTGAACACTTGCTAGATATGACCGCATGAAGCGGTTGCACACTCTTCTTGCCTGCTGCAGGATATCGTTGAAGAAAGGGTACCTAACTAAGAATCACTGCACAATCACGTTGGTGACATGAATGGGCACGTGCATAAACTTGCCCTGCTGAAGGGAGGACATCAGGTTGGTGTCATTGTCACACAACCTTTCCTGACACATGATGGCATTGGGTCAACCTCCTCCCAGTTTGCCCCTAAAGAGCTGACAAAATCTCTGCCTCAGTGTAAATACTGTCTCCCAAGGTTTGTTTGGGCCATTGTGTAGGTTTTTTGGGTAGAGGGGGGGGGCAGCTGGTTCTGAGGAGTCACTGAGTGAAGCCTTTGCGGATAAGGGATCAGAGGTGACTGCACCCAAGTTGTGCCCCATCCTGCATTATTCCTGGCTCTCAGCAAATTTACACAGCGTGCCATAAAAGAGATGTAATGTCACTATACATGCTCGATGGAACTTGTGTCTATGGTCATTTAGACTGTGTTCCAGCAACACAGGGACATTAGCTTCTACATGATGGTGACTTGCAGGAATGGCCTTTCTGGAGAAAAAATGGCAGCTGGGTATCTGCCACTGTGGTGCAGCACAGGCCCCCAATGTCATGGAAGAGGAAAAAGTCCAATGAAAGATGGTGGGTTGGGATTAGGAGACTTACTGTAAGTTTATCCCCATTCTGTGTGGACACATGCCAACCTCCTTCTCTGCTTGCCATAAGGTAGGTCACTCAAAGCTCTTGTCAGACATCCATCTTAATTGTTTGATGCTACAGTGCAATTTCTGTGGAGTGGGAGGAGAGATTGAAAGGAAGGAGCAAGTAGGAGTGCAGGCATTTTGCTTCTGATATCATTCCTGTACTGCTACTACAGAGCTTTGTGGTGAACAGTCTAGTGTCTCCTCATGCATGTGCTATCTAAACCACTGGTTTATAGATTCATCATGCTGGATACACTGCAGGCAGAGGCTGCAAATTACTAAGACGTCAGCAGCAGATGTGTTAAAAAAAAGGTCCACACTGCTGAGCGGGCCTGTACCCATGGAGCAATGTCATCCAGTGGATAAGGGTGGCTGCTCTCTATACTCATCTGCAAGCTGCCCCAGAAGACATTTTGCCTTGCTGATGTTGTGCCTCTCATTCCCTTTTTTTTCTTTACAATCTTTAGCACCCAGGTATGGTCTTGCCACCTCATCTATCCCAATATTCTCATTGCACAAGCCCACTTGGCAGTAAGCTGCAGGAATATCGATGGAAATTGCTTCTCCCTGGCTGTTGTACCCTCCCTCTATGCTCCTGGTGCCTTCTTCCTCAACATCTGATAGCATTATTTACTGTGCATCCTCCTGCAGCAGAGTAGGCCACATGCACACTGGGTGTCCCGTCCGTGTGTGTTCAATACTGGCATTTTCTGTCTATGTCAGGCTGGGATATGCTGCAGTTGGATGCTATATTGAGTGGTATTAGTGTTTAGGCCCCATGTGTTCAGGAATATAATCCCAAAATGCAGAAAACCCAATGCCAACAGAATTTTTGCCATGCCAATGCCCTTAACCAGCATAAAAAGTATGAATGGGTTTCTGTGGACTGTCTTTGTGAAAAGAAAAGACTGTTGCAGAGCTGTTACTGTGGGTAACTGTATTTTTGCTGGAGAGAAATGAATGAGGGCATTTATCTGAAGGTTATTTTTTGCAGGAGGTTGGCTTAGATGCTTCCTGGCAGGAAGTCTTGGCACCAGAACTGTAGGGAAGAATGGTGGAGCTACTGGCTTCGCCAGGTCATAGGAGTCAGCAGAGTAAAGAAAACTTGTGTGTGAGATTGAAGTTGGCACATTGTAGATTATCTGGTTGCTTAGTCGTTCCAGGCTCTACCAGACCCAGCATTTGGAGTTAATAGACTGGATGGCAGATGCCAGTTGCAACTGCCTCACAGACACTGGTGTGATAATGGCACCTAATGGGAGTGCCACTCTTTGCACTGTATGTGGGCTTGCAAACCTGGGGATAACTTGCAGGAAGTGCAAATGTTAGTGGAGGATCAGAGATAGGATCATCCAAGCTAGAGGCGGTCACCTGTATAGAAGCACATCCTGCTACAGGTGTGAAGGAGGGAGAGACAGAGGAGGCATCCTGCTCTAACTGGTCCTGGGAGGACAGTGTGGAAGAAGAATAGATGTAAGGGGCTCTATATAGTTCTGTACTGCTGCATACACTATATTACTAAAAGCATTGCGACACCTGCCTTTACACACACATAAACTTTGATGGCATCCCAGTCTTAGTCCATAGGGTTCAATATTGAGTTGGCCCACCCTTTGCAGCTATAACACCTTCAACTCTTCTTGTAAGGCTGTCCACAAGGTTTAGGAGTGTGTCTATGGGAATGTTTGACTATTCTTCTAGAAGCACATTTGTGAGGTCAGGCACTGATGTGGATGGAAAGGCCTGGCTTACAGTTTCCGCTCTAATTCATCCCAAAGGTGTTTTATCGGGTTGAGGTCAGGACTCTGTGCAGGCCAGTCAAGTTCCTCCACCCCAAACTTGCTCATCCATGTCTTTATGGACCTTGCTTTGTGCGCTGGTCCAAATCATTTGGTGGAAGGGGATTATGGTGTGGGACTGTTTTTCAGGGGTTGGGCTTGCCCCTTTGTTCCAGTGAAGGGAACCCTTAAGGCATCAGCATATGAAGACATTTTGGACAATTTCATGCTCCTAACTCTGTGGGAACAGTTTGGGGATGGCCTCTTCCTGTTAAAACATGACTGCGCATCAGTGCACAAGCAAGGTCCATAAAGATATGGCCAAGGGGGCGTGACCGGAAGCCGACCTGGATGGACGCTTTGACTGAGAGCTCTCCTCCAGCCCACAGCTAACAGGCCATAATTCGGGGACCAAACTCACCCATCCATGGGCGGCTCACGTAACACACGATCCTCCTCAGCCAGGGGATCATCCCAACCACCGCTGGGCTCGTCCACGTCCTTCAGAGACTACTTGATATCACCCGACATGCCGGGCGGGAAAGGCAGAATGGTGCCGGACACCGCGGCATTCCGCTATGGGGCCTCCAGGCCACCATCCCCGCAGAGCCGCCATCCACCACAGGAACAGCTCATCTCTCTAACATGTGGCCCCGAAGCCCGACAGGTCCCAGCAGGCGGTGAGTTACCAGCAGCACTCTCTCCACATCCCGACTGCGCCACATGGAGGGGAGGCCGAGACCCAGCCTCCATCGCAGTACACGCAGTGTACGGAGGCCTTCCCAAGACTACTGAGAGCAGCGTCAGACCCTGGCCTCCACGAGATGGGCTCTCTCTCTCCCACCCCCTCAGATGCAGTGGAGGACTTTCCGGCCCTCCCGGGCTCCATGCATCCAGGGGTAGGCTTCACTTTACCACTTGGCCAGCCCCAACCTCACCCAAGACCCAAAGGCCCTCATGCTCCAGGAAGCACAGCTTTTCCGGGGGACAAGCAGTAACCCCCACCTCCTATGCCCAGGTCGCACTAGCCCAGGAGCAGCCTCCAAGGGGTGACCCACTGGCGCCCACACCGCTGACCCCTCATGCTACATCATGGTCTGAGCCCTGGGACCCACCACCATCACGGCCTCCCCCCCAAGCTCAAGGTACCCCTGCAGTGGAATACCACCCACAACCCCCATCCTCCTACCTGTCTCCAGGCCAGGACAGAGGGGCTCACCCCCCTTGGCAGTCCTACCTACAAGCCATCCCTACCAAGGACGATTTCAAGCAGCTCATAGCTAACGTGAAGGCCACCTGCCGATCCGAGATCCAGGCCCTCCATGTTGGCCTTAAACACCTAGCTGACAGGGTGGAAATGGCGGAGTAGGAAATATAGGAGACCAAATTAGCGGTACATCGAACCCAAATACAGGGCTTAGATCATTGCCTCATGCTACGAGACATGCAACGCCATGTCGAGGACCTGGACAACAGGGGCCACAAGAATAATATCCGTGTGTGAGGCCTACCGGAAACGGAAGACGCTGAAGACCTGCAGTCCACACTACAGGCGCTGTTTAATGAGCTATTGGCCCTCCACCCATTGATGCCATCCTCCCAGACACGGTTATATCACCAACTGATTCAGCTAAGTATCTCTGTAGTTCACCCCACATTTAACAATGGCTAAGATATTGTCACTAAACATCCACGGCCTCAACTCTAACAAGAAAAGACACTTGGCGTTCCGAGAGTTCAAACAGTCGAGGGCAGACATTATTTTGGTGCAGGAAACGCATTTTAACAAGGGAGACTCCTTCACATTCGATTCCAGACACTATCCACAAGTTTATCAGGCCTTTAATCCGTGTAAGAGAGCGGGTGTCGCCATACTCTTTAAAAAGGGAACCCCCTTCACCTGCACTACCACCTACCTAGATCCGCAAGGACATTTTGTCATTCTCCGAGGTCTCTGGCAGATGCAGGCCATCACCCTCTGTGCTCTTTACGCTCCAAACATACGCCAACACTGTTTCCTGGCCAAGGTTCTCGCTCGCTATCCCGGAGGCCCCACAATTTCCTCGTGATAGGGGGGGATTTCAATCTATCCCACTCCACAACTTGCGACCGCCTAGTGGTGAGTCCCCAGACATTGCAGACCCAAGCCCTTAGGGACTCTAGGCTCTTTCGCCAGCTCACCAGAAGATATGCTCTTTTTGATGCCTGGCAGGCTCTCCACCCGAGTGATCGTCAATACACCTTTTACTCTGCCCCCCACCACACTCACTCGCGCATAGACTACCTCTTTGTAAACAACAACAGACTGCGCAATACCGAGTCCGCACAAATACTTCCCATCTCTTGGTCCGATCATGCCCCTGTAACATTAACTCTGAACCTAGGCACTCCCCTCCATCTGCCTTACAACTGGAGGTTGAATAACTTCCTCCTGCAACACGTTCCACCCTGCAACATTACTTCGTCGAAAATGACACCCCGGACATTTCCCTATCTACATTGTGGGCTGCCCATAAGGCAGTCCTCAGAGGCCGCTGTCTTGCCTTGTCTTCAGCTATGAAGAAGAATGCCTTGGCTGCCAGACTGCTAGCAGAAAAACAGCTGAGGGCCCTTGAAGCTCAACTCCAAAATGCATCGTCCATGTCACTCCCTAAACGAATCGTTCACGTACGAATTACACTTCGGGACCTTGCGATGGGCCACGTGGAAAAAGCACTGATCCAACTAAATTAGGAGGGTGCAGATCTGCTGGGAATGAAGATGGCCAAAAAGTTAGAGGGGTTTTTAAACTAGGCGATGGGGGGGAGGGTCCAGAGACAGTGATAGCCAGTGCGGAAGATATTCCAGAGGGTAGTATTGGGGGAATTAGTGGTAGGTTAACCAAAGCACAAAAACACAAGGTGAGTATAGTAGCAAGTCCTAGTTGCAATCTTGAAACACCCAATACGAGGACAATATGCGACCGGTCTAAACTATGTGGCATGTTCACCAATGCCAGGAGCATGGCGGACAAGATGGGTGAACTAGAGATACTGTTGTACAAGGAGGATTTGGATTTTGTGGGAATTTCAGAGACCTGGTGGAGACGGATCTCCTATCACAAATTGGATTAGCAGCAAGGATGGGAAGTGTTATCATAATGGGGGATTTTAATTATCCAGACATAGACTGGGCGGAGGGAACCGCGCATTCATTTAAGGCTTGCCAGTTCCTTAATGTCTTGCAGGACAATTTTATGGGTCAGATGGTAGACGCACCAACTAGAAATAAAACATTACTAGATCTACTGATTACCAACAATACAGACCTGATAACAGATGTGGAATATAAGGGGCAATTTAGGTAACAGCGATCACAGGTCAATACGTTTCAGTATAAATCACACAAATAGGAAACATGAAGGGAACACAAAGACACTGATTTTCAAAAGAGCCAACTTCCCTAAACTACAAACCTTGCTAAAAGGCATAAATTGGGATAAAATATTAGGAACAAAGAATACGGAGGAGAGATGGGTTTGCTTTAAGAGCATATTAAATAAGGGCATTAGCCAATGTATCCCACTGGGTAATAAATTTAAAAGAGCGAACAAAAGTCCTGGATGGCTTAACTCCAATGTAAAAATGCATATAAAAGCAAAGGAGAAGGCCTTCAAAAAATACAAGGTTGAAGGATCATCCTCAGCATTCAGAATTTATAAAGAATGCAATAAGAAATGTAAGGGTGCAATTAGGATGGCTAAAATAGAACATGAAAGACACATAGCGGGGGAGAGCAAAAAAAATCCCAAGAAATTCTTTAAGTATGTAAACAGTAAAAAAGGGAGGACAGACCATATTGGCCCCATAAAGAATGAGGAAGGACATCTGGTTACAAAGGATGGGGAGATGGCAAAGGTATTGAATTTATTCTTCTCCTCAGTCTTCACGAGTGAATCGGGGGGCTTCAGTAACCAAAACTGCAGTGTTTATCCTCATGACACAACACAGAAAGCACCTACATGGTTAACAGAGGACGGAATTAAAATTAGACTTGAGAAACTTAACATTAATAAATCACCGGGACCAGATGGCTTGCATCCGAGGGTACTTGGGGAACTCAGTCAGGTGATTGCCAGACCGTTGTTCCTAATTTTTAGAGACAGTCTATTGACTGGAATGGTACCAGCTGATTGGAGAAAAGCCAATGTAGCACCAATATTTAAAAAGGGCCCAAAAAACATCCCTGGGAATTACAGACCAGTTAGCCTAACATCAATAGTATGTAAACTCTTGAAGGGGATGATAAGGGACTATATACAAGATTTTAGTAATAAGAATGATATCATTAGCAGTAATCAGCATGGATTCATGAAGAATCGTTCTTGCCAAACCAATCTATTAACCTTCTATGAGGAGGTGAGTTGCCATCTAGATAAAGGAAGGCCCGTAGACGTGGTGTATCTGGATTTTGTGAAAGCATTTGATACAGTTCCCCATAAACGTTTACTGTACAAAATAAGGTGCGTTGGCATGGACCATAGGGTGAGTACATGGATTGAAAACTGGCTACAAGGGCGTGTTCAGAGGGTGGTGATAAATGGGGAGTACTCAGAATGGTCAGGGGTGGGTAGTGGGGTTCCCCAGGGTTCTGTGCTGGGACCAATCCTATTTAATTTGTTCATAAACGACCTGGAGGATGGGATAAACAGTTCAATCTCTGTATTTGCACTAAGCTAAGCAGGGCAATAACTTCTCCGCAGGATGTGGAAATCTTGCAAAAAGACCTATACAAATTAATGGGGTGGGTGACTACATGGCAAATGAGGTTCAATGTAGAAAAATGTAAAATAATGCATTTGGGTGGCAAGAATATGAAACCAATCTATACACTGGGGGGAGAACCTCTGGGGGAATCTAGGATGGAAAAGGACCTGGGGGTCCTAGTGGATGATAGGCTCAGCAATGGCATGCAATGCCAAGCTGCTGCTAATAAAGCAAACAGAATATTGGCATGCATTAAAAGGGGGATCAACTGCAGAGATAAAACGATAATTCTCCCGCTCTACAAGACTCTGGTCCGGCCGCACCTGGAGTATGCTGTCCAGTTCTGGGCACCAGTCCTCAGGAGGGACGTACTGGAAATGGAGCGAGTACAAAGAAGGGCAACAAAGCTAATAAAGGGTCTGGAGGATCTTAGTTATGAGGAAAGGTTGCGAGCACTGAACTTATTCTCTCTGGAGAAGAGACGCTTGTAAGGGGATATGATTTCAATTTACAAATACTGTTCTGGTGACCCCACAATAGGGATAAAACTTTTTCGCAGAAGAGAGTTTAATAAGACTCGTGGCCACTCATTACAATTAGAAGAAAAGAGGTTTAACCTTAAACTACGTAGAGGGTTCTTTACTGTAAGAGCGGCAAGGATGTGGAATTCCCTTCCACAGGCGGTGGTCTCAGCGGGGAGCATTGATAGCTTCAAGAAACTATTAGATAATCACCTGAATGACCGCAATATACAGGGATATGTAATGTAATACTGACACATAATCACACACATAGGTTGGACTTGATGGACTTGTGTCTTTTTTCAACCTCACCTACTATGTAACTATGTAACTGAAACATCTATATTACGACAAAGGCAACAAGGCACAATCACTCCTGGTCAGGAAATTGGCAGACCAAACCCACACCCCCACCCCACACCAAATCAAGAACAGCATGGGTGACCTGCTGGCCCACCCTCAGGATATAGCGAACACCTTCGCTGACTTCTACACAGACCTATACAACAAAGCGGAGATACCACACAACCCCCCAACGCCCGACTTAGTCGATCGCATGACTCAGTATCTCGAGCGGGCCGGATTGCCCCAACTTCAAGATTCTGACTTACAGGCACTTAACGCCGCCATTGCTGTGGAGGAACTGGCGGTGACCATAACAGCCCTCCCAGTTCACAAATCCCCTGGCCTGGACAGATTGCCACACGAGTATTATAAAGCCTTTCTCCCACTCCTGTGTCCACATATGACCAAACTGTTCAATGCTTTTCTCCAACAGACCCCCATCCCAATCAACATGCAAGGCTCCTTTTTATCCCTGATCCCGAAACCAGATAAAGACCCCGCCTCCTGTGCTAGCTATAGGCCCATAGCCCTAACTTAATTTGGACCTAAAAATTTTCACAAAAATTCTTTCCATCCGACTGAACGCAATCCTCCCCGCCTTGATACATATGGATCAGGTGGGCTTCGTCAGCCCGCGTCAAGCAGGGGACAACACGAGAAAAGTCATAGACCTAATTGATGTAGTTAATAGAGACAACTCAGAATCTCTGATCCTGAGTTTAGACGCAGAAAAGGCCTTTGACCGTTTCAGCTGGCCTTTCATGATTGCTACGATGCGCCACATGGGATTTAAGGGACCCTTCTTGCGGGCGGTACAACACATTTGCACATGTCCCACTTCACAAGTTAAAACTCCCTTCGCCACATCACCCACCTTCCCAATTGCTAATGGTACCCGCCAGGGTTGCCTGCTCTCCCTTGCTATTTGCCTTATGTGTAGAGCCCCTGGCGGTGGCCATTAGGGGTAATCCGGACATTCAGGGTATTTCGGTTAGGGGAAAGGAATTTAAAATATCTCTATTCGCAGACGATATCATCCTCACTCTGACCCAACCTAGAGTCTCCCTACCCAACCTCCACGCCAAATTAGATAGATATGGGGCGCTCTTGGGTTATAAAACAAATGTGTCAAAGTCTATGGCCCTTCCAATTAACATCCCAGGGGATGAGGTTAACCACCTGCAGTCAGGCTTTCCCTATAAATGGGAACGTACCTCCCTTAAATACCTGGGGGTTCATCTTACCCAGTCTTTCGGCACCCTGTATCAAGCCAATTTCCCTCCTCTGTACCAGTCAATTAGGGAGCTCATCCAAAAATGTAAGACCCATCATATATATCTCCCTTTTGGGGCGGATCACGTCTGTCAAAATGGTCATCCTCCCTAAGCTCCTTTACCTATTTCAGACATTGCCCATCCCAATCCCCTATGCCCACCTACGTAGACTTCAGAGTGACATGCTACGTTACGTCTCGAACTATAAAAAACACAGGATACCTTGCTCCGTCATGACGGCATCATGTACGGATGGAGGCCTGCCATTTCCCAACTTCGTTAAGTACTATCAAGCAGCCCAACTATGTGTGATAGTCTCGTGGTTTCCCCAGAGGTCTTACAATAAATGGACAGAAATAGAGAAAATTTGGCTAGCTCCTGTACATCCAAACAGCCTCCTCTGGAACATGAATGTGGAAGTGGACCCTAGTTGATTATTAGGGTCAATGTCCCAGCTTCGTCAGCTCTGGCGCAAGCTGTCCCGTGAATGCAAGCTTAAGTCTGAATGCTCATTGATGAACTCCTTTCTTTGCAATCCCAAAGTGCCGGCTAACCTAACCCACCAGATGTCTTGGCCTTGGGCCTCACAGAATTTATTCCATTTAGGCCATTTAGTGGACCCTAGATCCTGTAAACTGTTGCCATTCTCGGAGCTCCAAACCAAACATGACTTGCCACGACAGGTGTTCTACAGTTATTTGCAGATCAGACATTTTTCCCAAACCATAGCCCCGCACCTGCAATTCTCCCCACCCTCTCTGTTTGAACACATTATACTAGAGGGGCGCACTTGTAGAGCACTGATCTCAGACATATACCAGATCCTAAACGCTTACGCAATACCAGTACGAGGCAAACATGCATACATGCTACGTTGGGAGAGAGAGTTGGGAGAGGAACTCCCAGTGGAGGCTTGGCAGGCAGTCTGGAGGCAGGCTGCCAAGAGTTCCCTATGTACCCTCTATAAAGAAAACACATATAAGATTTTTTTTTTTGGTACCAGACCCCAGCTGTACTCCATAAAATTTACCCCTCCACCTCTGACCGATGTTGGCGCTGCCGAGACAGAGGCTCTCTCTCTTCCTTATTTATTGGTCTTGTCCTCTCATAGCCCCATTCTGGAGATCAACACAACAATTACTAACCTGCCTCTTTGAGGTGCCGATACCCCTGACACCTAAATTTTTCTTGTTTGGCCTCTCCCAGCCAAAAATAGCCAAACCATGTAAAAAATTGCTCAGACACATTCTAACAGCAGCTTGATGCCTAATTGCCCTTAATTGGAAGAAAAAATCACCCCCATCCCAAGAGGCCCTGTACTCCAGGGTCAAGGATGTGGAACTAATGGAGAAGATGACGGCCAGAACGATTATAACGGGGTCTGGGAGAAGTGGAATCTCCGGGAGTATTTGCCGTGAGCCGGTACAGGAGCCAACGCGGTAATCTAATGCCCTCTACTATTTTATTCCATCTACTTTCTTCTTTCCCCCTTTTCTTTTCTTTTTCTTCTTCTCTTTCTTTATTGTTTCTGGATATGCAGACTATCTCTGCAAAGTTATATGTGATATCAGTTCTAGGATACTGCCCACTATGTTATGTTCTATTGGCAATGTTGCTAAAGAAGTTGGATTATATTGTGCATTGTTTACGCAAATGGCTTACCCCCCTAACACTACTGCGTATATACTGTGCATTGTTATGTTCCTGCATTTGTTTTTTTCTGACTCCATTTGTATCTGTGTACTGTTAACATTTTTGAGACAATCAATAAAAACTGTTATTTGAAAAAAAAAAGATATGGCCGAGCAAGTTTTGGGTGGAAGAACTTGACTGGTCTGCACAGAGTCCTGACCGCCACCTGATAAAACACCTTTGGAATGAATTAGAGCAGAGACTGCAAGCCAGGCCTTCTCGTCCACATCAGTGCCTGACCTCACAAATGCGCTTCTGGAAGAATGGTCAAACATTCCCATAGACGCACTCCTAAACTTTGTAGACAGCAAAATCCCTTCGCGTAAATTCTGCCCGTGTGTGGACAATTCCGACGCACAAAGTGCCACGCATGCTCAGAATAAATTAAGAGACGAAAGCTATTGGCTGCTGCTCCTTTTATAGTCCCGACGTATGTGTTTTACGTCACCGCGTTCAGAACGATTCGATTTTCTGACAACTTTGTGCAACCGTGTGTATGCAAGACAAGTTTGAGCCAACATCTGTCGGAAAAAATCCATGGATTTTGTTGTCAGAATGTCTGATTAATGTCCGATCGTGTGTACAGGGCATAAGACTGGGATGCCATTAAAGTTCATGTGCGTGTAAAGGCAAGCATCCCAATACTTTTGGTACTATAGAGTATATTTAGTATAAAAAGAGCTTTTGTTTAGCATGAAGTGTTCCTGACGTGGTTACATAGCAATGAATTTGACCTGAGAGAGGGATATTACAAGAAATAAAGAGCCATTATATCGAAAAAGAAAACATTGAGTGGTCTATTTATAAATGTCTTTAGAAAAGATTGACACTTTTTTCTAGTGGTATTTAATTAGAAAAATGTGAATCCTGGGTGAAGGTTGTCTGAAAACGTGTTTAAACTGACACCAATGTGCTAAGCATAGCAAAAGTGTTGTAATCAGATATCACCATCTAGTGACTATAGGCAGAACAAGAAGGAAAATCAAGTCCATAGCCATAGACCTACAAAGAGAAGGTAAGTGCATGCAAACTAGCAGATGGTAGTTCAGATGTCTGGTACAGTAGCATTGATACGAGTAGAAATTAAGAAACAGCCTTGTCCAAAATAATTGGTAAAATTATATAGAATATACTGCATTTGGGTTAAATTCTAATTTTGTTCAGTAATTTAGCAGCATCAGCTTCAAAAAGGAAAATTTTGGGGGGAAAATAAATTTGTTTTTAAAGGGTGTGGAAGCACGTGGGCTTACCATCACACATCTTCAACTTACTATCTTTGGACCAAGCAGAGAAGCCAATATAATCTTTTTAGACCATCTGCATTCACGGCTGATCATTCACAGGTAATCGCTCCATGAGTGATTACATGCAAGCGGCTACAATTAGCTGCAGGAGCAGTAAGCCTCCCATTGCTTTCAATGGCGCTTCTGCTCACAGCTAAACGCCGGCAACCCCCTCTGGGTCTCCTGCATCTAATTACTAACAGCCTTTTTCCAAAGGTGAATGGGGCCTTCATTTTTTATAGAAATATAAGCTAAGTGAAGGTGCATCATGACAGCATTAAATAAGATTGAAATTATCAAGAGCACCAGTGCTGACCATAGGGGACCGTCCTGGCCAAGGCATCCAACAATGAAAATAAAAATTATTTCTTTGAACAAATTATTAAATTCCAGATGTGTAATCTAGCTGTACAAAGTGTACCTTCCCTTAATGTTAAACTACATCTATATACTAAACCATAGAAGCTTTGTAAGTTTGCCCACTTACAAAGAAATGAAGGGTCTATAATTGTTATTATATGTGTATTTTAAATAATAGAGATAGAATATCAACGTAAAAAAACAGAAAAAACAAATGATATAAATTGAGTTGCAGTTAAGTGAGTAAAATAAGTATTTGATCCCCTACCAACCAACAATAATTCTGTCTCCCGCAGACTGGCTACAGTATGTGCTCCAGTGTTACACAGATTAGTCCTGTCAATTTAAGAAGGTGCTCCTAACGACAACTCGTTATGTGTATAAAAGACACCTGTCCACAGAATCTTTCTTCCATTCAAACCTCACCATCATGGGCAAGACCAAAGATCTGTCAAAGGACATCAGGGGCAATATTGTAGACCTGCACAAGGCTGGAATGGGCTACAGGACCATCAGCAAGAAGCTTGGTGAGAAGGAGACAACTGTCGCTGCCATAGATTGAAATCCTGCAGAGCCCGCAAGGTCCCGCTCCTGAAGAAGGCACATGTACAAGCCCGTCTGTAGTTTGCCAATGAACAGCTAAATGATTCAGAGAAGGTTTGGGAGAAAGTGCTGTGGTCAGGTGACCAATATTGAGCTCTTTGCCATTAACTAGATTTGCCTTGTTTGAAGGAATTAAAATGCTGACTATGACCCTAAGAACACCATCCCTACAGTCAAGCACGGAGATGGAAACACTATACTTTGGGGCTGCTTCTCTGCTAAAGGTACAGGCCGACTTTGCCGCATTGAGGGGCCAATGAGCAGGGCCATGTATTGTCAAATCTTGGATGAGAACCTTCTTTCCCCAGCCAGAACACTGAAGTTGGGTCGTGGATGAGTCTTCCAGCATGACAATGACCCAAAAAATACTGCCAAGGCAACAAAGGAGTGGTTTAAGAAGAAGCACATTAAGGTCATGGAGTTGCTTAGCCAGTCTCCAGACCTTAATTATGAGTGAGCTGAAACTTAAAATTGCCAAGTGACAGCAAAGAAACCTTAAATTGTATGTAAACCCTCACATATACCCAGTGAAGTGAACAGCCTCAGATGATACACAGAGATGAAAAAAATCTCCCTACATGCATTTTACATGCATATCTGCTGTCTTTAGCTTGCTATATTCTTTAGAATTCTTACATCGTGTTAGAATTTTTACTTCCTCGTTCAACAGGATTGTAGTCTTGGCTTACACTGTGTGACAGCTGATTGGAGGAAAGGCACACACCCCCACTCCACATAGGCAGAAGAACGAAGATACTTGCAGAGCTGTGCGGTGACAAGACAAGCTCTCTGCTAATCTATTAATAGCACCCTCCCCCAACACACATTTTGGGTTGCTTTTATCTCCCATCATGGAGAACTTGTCAGAAGTTATCATGATAACAGAGGAACAAAACAGCAGAAAGACACGGGACTCAGGGCTTTGGAGAGAGATAAGTAAACACTACAGATAGATGTGCCTAGGTCAAATTTCATGAATTGGATTTACATCCACTTTAAGGATTTAAAGAAGATCTGTAAAGTAGAGTGGACCAAAATCCCTCTTGAGATGTGTGCAAACCTGGTAACCAACTACAAGAAACGTCTTACCTCTGTGCTTGTCAACAAGGGTTTTTCCACCAAGGACCAAGTTATGTTTTGCTTGGGGATCAAATACTTATTTTACTCACTGAACTGCAACTCAATTTTTAACATTTGTATCATGTGTTTTTTCTGGATTTTTGGTTGATATCCTGTCTCTATCATTTAAAATACACCTATGATAAAATATTACAGACCCTTCATTTCTTTGTAAGTGGGCAAACTTACAAAATCAGCAGGGGATCAAATAATTATTTTCACCACTGTAGGTGTAAAAGTTGGATATACACTAGAAGGTTTTCAAACAATTTTTTTTGTTTTAAGAATGTTCGTTCAATTTTAAAATTGTTAGTGTGGGGTTAAACCTATATTTATTTTGTACCACCATGATGAAAAAATTCGAAGGAGCAGAATTAAAAATTGTTCTTGAATGAATTTCCAACAATGAAGGTGTTTTTTGTCCATTCACTCCAAAATTTAACGTTAAAAATAAATTACATGTTTAACAACTTTGGAATGACATTCGCCAAGCAGTCAAGAATGAACTGAGAATTTTCTTATAAATGTTCTACTAGTGTATACCCAGGTTATCAGAACTGTTACATAGTTAATCTGGTTAAAAAAAAGACACTAGTCCATCCATTTCAACCCAAAAAAAAAAACCACACCCCCAAATCGAAAACCTCCATATACAGTACACTATTCTATGATCCAGAGGAAGGCAAAAAACAAAAAGCAATAAAGCATGGAACAATTTGCTCCAGCGGGGGGAAAAATGCCTTCTTGATCCCCCAAGAGGAGATCAGATATTCCCTGTAATTTTCTTATCTTCTTACGACTCTTTAGACGTTTTGGGGATTGCAATAATGATCTAGAATGGCATCTTCATTTCCAGACTGCATGTCTACAGGTACTATTTCAGAGAAATACAGTGTATACTATAATTTTTATTTTATGCACTTTATTGGTCCTCTTGAAAATGATTAGGTTGGCATCACTAACTTGGATCCCTACTTGTTTTACTAGCAAGGCATAATGAGGCTTATTCAACAAGAGAGCACAATGATCATGTGTACAGTACAGCACCCAATTCATAGTGGTCAGGTTTCAGCTTATGTTGGAAAGGTACAATTTAATGTCACTTATTGCTAATGGTTACCGCTCTAAATATGCCTGGATGAGAGGAAAGAGGGCACTGTTGATTTACAATTACAATAAATTTTTATTCGTTTTTTTTTTTTTTTTTAGGAGATAATGTGGTGGATCTGCCACATAGTTTACAGTCCTCTCCTGTTTATATTACTGAATCTCTTTGTGTGAATGCTTTCAGGCTTAGTTTGCAGGCACAGATGGAGGGGGATGTGAAGAGGGAGGAGTAGTACAGCTTTTTAGGTGTGCTTCCTGTCTGTGCCTTTGAAGTGGTGTCTCAAAGGTCAACAAGTTCACACAGTAGCTACAATAAACTCTGAATATTTCGCATTTTTAAACTCCAGCTTTGCAGACTCCAAACTAATTTCCTGCGAGTGAATGAGTCTCCAAATTACCACACCCCACCATACCTCTCTTACTTAGTATAGAGAAAATTGAGTACTGTCCGTGATACTTTTTTTATTTGCACTAACATACAATTTTTCAGGACAAGCTTTCGGGGTATGTCCCCTTCTTCAAGGTCCAAGCAGTACTGATTCACAAATTTTTAAGCAGAATGTTAAAGAAGAAGAAAAGAAAAAAAAAAGAGAAAACCAAACACATACAAATCAATGGTAATAAAGATAGCAGCAGAGTTAGTGAGATAAGACAGAGGGAGAGCTAGGGGGGAATGCAAGGGGGGATGCTAGTCACAGAGCGGTCGTAAAACTTTAGCATAATGTGTAAGGAAACCAATATCTAAATTCAGGCCATTATTCTTCGTGTCAAAAAGAAGTATCATTCTTAGT
Organism: Aquarana catesbeiana; assembly: GCF_042186555.1. NCBI lineage: Eukaryota > Metazoa > Chordata > Amphibia > Anura > Ranidae > Aquarana > Aquarana catesbeiana. Next base: position 519,612,408 of record NC_133324.1, on the reverse strand, counting down.
TCAAACGTTTTCCTTTCCTGGATAGTTCTGAAATTCCCTTTAAGAACTAAGACATTGAGGTCTTCTATAGTGTGGTCCGATTGTGAGAAATGATGTCCCACAGGTGTGCATAAACTGTCTTCTTTATGTTCTTTGATGGTATGTCTGTGCAAATTCATCCTCGCTTGCAACTTCTGTCCTGTTTCACCAACATAAGATCCTTTGCTGCACCTTTTGCATTGGATGAGGTACACAACATTACTTGAGGTACAGCTGTAAGATCCCATGATATTGAAGGTCCCATTTGTGTGTGTAACACTTTTGGATAGATTTATCTGGTTGCATAGTTTGCAGCGTTTTTTATTGCAGGGTTTGCTACCATTGTTTGTGACTTCATAATCAGAGTGAAGTTTCCTGCTGATTAGTTTGTGTCTGAGGTTGGGTGGTTGTCTGAAAGCCAATAATGGGGGTTGTTGGAATATTCCTTTCAGAGTTTCATCCTCTGTTATAATGGGTTGTAAATCTTTGATTATCTTTTTGATCCCTTCAAGTGCTGGGTTGTATGTGGTGACTAGAGGTACTCGGTTATTTGTTTTTTTCTCTGTGTATTGGAGGAGATTTTCTCTTCGGGTTTTCAAGGATGAAACTCTGAAAGGAATATTCCAACAACCCCCATTATTGGCTTTCAGACAACCACCCAACCTCAGACACAAACTAATCAGCAGGAAACTTCACTCTGATTATGAAGTCACAAACAATGGTAGCAAACCCTGCAATAAAAAACGCTGCAAATGTTGTGTACCTCATCCAATGCAAAAGGTGCAGCAAAGGATCTTATGTTGGTGAAACAGGACAGAAGTTGCAAGCGAGGATGAATTTGCACAGACATACCATCAAAGAACATAAAGAAGACAGTTTATGCACACCTGTGGGACATCATTTCTCACAATCGGACCACACTATAGAAGACCTCAATGTCTTAGTTCTTAAAGGGAATTTCAGAACTATCCAGGAAAGGAAAACGTTTGAACTAAGAATGATACTTCTTTTTGACACGAAGAATAATGGCCTGAATTTAGATATTGGTTTTCTTACACATTATGCTAAAGTTTTACGACCGCTCTGTGACTAGCATCCCCCCTTGCATTCCCCCCTAGCTCTCCCTCTGTCTTATCTCACTAACTCTGCTGCTATCTTTATTACCATTGATTTGTATGTGTTTGGTTTTCTCTTTTTTTTTTTTTTTTTTCTTCTTTAACATTCTGCTTAAAAATTTGTGAATCAGTACTGCTTGGACCTTGAAGAAGGGGACATACCCCGAAAGCTTGTCCTGAAAAATTGTATGTTAGTGCAAATAAAAAAAGTATCACGGACAGTACTCAATTTTCTCTGTCACAATTGCACTAATACGGCTACAATCAAATCAAGTTACTTAGTATAGAAACTTGTAAACATATAATTGTGCTGGAAATCCTTCAAGTGTATGGATAGGATAGGAAAATATTAAAACCCTGTGCCAGGTTTGCTATGCGGGGCACCCTTTGACAGTTTTTACATCAATAAAGCTGGCCATAAATCAGTAGAATTTAATTTGAAACTTTTGTTTTCAGAACATTCTTTCAATTTTCCAATGGGTAGTAGGGTTAAATCAACATTAATTTTCAATGCAGTGATGGAAAAGAGCAGAATAATTTTTTTTTCTCTCAAACGACTAAAATCCTGATTGTGGTTTCCATTCAGAAGAAATTGTACATATTGTAATGCCTATGTTCTAGGCAGAAAAGAAACCTATTTAATTTGTCTGGCATTCCATTCAAGTAGCAGGTCTGGCTGAAATGTTAAAGCCCCTTTCACATGGCTGTCCGATCAGGTCCGCCTGTTAGTTTTTTTCAGGCAGGACCTCATCGGATTCTCCAGTTTCTTCTACGGAGTGGCAAATGTCAGCGGATGCATGTGTGCCAACACCTGCCGCCATCCGATCCTGTCCTCCAAAAACAGAGGATGGTGGACATATTCCCCATCTGTCCAGTGGATCGGATGGCATAAGACAGGGGTCCCATTTCCATTCGATTGCCCCATAGAGGAGAGCGGGACTGTGTCTATGTCCCCTATGCATAGCGCAGCAGACGCGGACCTGTCATCTGCCTGCCTGGAATCAGAGGAGAGTTCCCTTGCTGAGCAAGCGGATTCTGCTTAGCGGAGGTGTCCGTATGAAAGGGGCCTAAGGGGGGGGCAGGAGGCGGAGCCTAGCAGAGCAGACATGCATTGTTAGAGCTCCACGCCGCTGAGGAGAGAAGAGAAGGACAAAGCGGAGCCTGCAGGCTCAAAAGGTATCCATTTGAACCTTTTTACCCCTGGGAACAAACTGTGAAAGTTTGGGCAGGAAATTTGGTACTGGGAGGAAGCCGTGGCAGAAATAAAAATCACCTCACAAAGAGCTCACAGGCACTCACTGCAGCTGAAGCAGCTCCAGTCACCTCACAATATACAGCATCAGGGCGCTCTCACAGACAGAAAATGTCACAGCAAGACTCTCCATTTGAGTCAGATACAGAACAAATCCTCTCACAAACTTCTCCACAAGCCTCCTCAGCATCCCCAGTAATATTATTACAATTTGAAAAGATGCTTCATAAGGCTTTAAAACAAACCTCAGACCAAATAACAAAAAGCCTAACCAAAGAAATAAGAGAGCTGGGAAACCGCACCGCAGCCTTAGAAATAAAAATGGATGAAATTGAAATTACAACCCAAGAAAATATAACAAAATTGGAACAATTAAAAAAAGAGAATTTAATACTTCAAACTAAGCTCGAAGATTACGAAAATAGAGCCAGACGTTCAAACTTGCGCATAAGGGGAATACCTGAAACTGTGACAGACCTGCAATCTACTATTACTGCTCTATTACAAGAACTAAAGCCAGATATCCCTATTGAACGTTTAGAACTGGACAGAGTACACAGAGCCCTCACAGCCAAAAAGAAAGATGGACCCCCACGTGATATAATCACAAAATGTCATTATTACAGAACGAAAGAACAAATACTAATTGCTGCAAGAGAAAAAAAGGAACTTAATTTTCAAGGACACAATTATCAAATTTTTGCTGACCTATCCCAACTTACTATTACTAAAAGACGATCCATGAAACCCCAACTGATGGAACTGCAACGCCACAACATTATGTATCAATGGGGCTTCCCCTTTTCAGTCAGATTTAACTACCAAGGTACAATTTACAGAAGCAGATCAGCAGATGAACTACAACAAACCCTTTTAAAATTAAATCTGACAGAACCCACAAGCAGCAACACTCCCACACGCAGAAGAATGGCATCATCTTCACCTTCAGGCAGCACCCAGAAAATATCAGAACAAAATGGGAATCATCATTCTCACAAAAGAGGCCGTTATGCCACATCATCCATGGACCAAGAAGATTCAATGGACTGACATCCTAATTCCTGATATCTCTTCATTTATTATACTAAGAGATGGTTCTCTATAAAAAACCTGTATTTATAACTGAATGTAACTGCATTCTGATAGTCACACACTGTGTGGGATCATGTTACATTCCAGTTATATTTCTTATTACTTCTGATTCATATAGCCTTAGAATATATAAGTGAAATAAGGAAATTCTTGTTCAGTTATATATTATCAGGTAATAACAATAGATTTATTACTTTTTAGGACAAATATGTTCAACAATCCAGAAGTAATGGAAGCTTTTTCTTTCTTTTCTTAAAACAAATATATTATTACCTAACTAGTTCCTAGAATTATGTTTTTGTTTATTCTAATCTGAAGCAATACAACCTCAATTTTATGAGTTAACATATCTAAACAGTTACGTATGAATAAAATATGTAATTGTTTACTCTAAAAGGGTTAAAATCCCAAAATAATTCAAACTATCTTCATCAATACCAAAGTTATTAACAGTACCTTTCTAACTGAATTATTTAGCCCAGGGCAAGACTAACCATATACAACCACCCTGGAATAAATAATTTCAACAAAAACTATATTCTGCACTCCAATTAATGAAACATCATTTTGATGTCTTTTGACATAGCACTTCTCTCCTGTAAGCGGAAGATCCGTGTACCCCCATTAGCCCTCCTCATTCTCCCAACCATATTATGTGGGAGTGTGACGAAGGCACTTATTCCCCTGAGAGAGATATTTATTCTCTTTCACGGGTAAATTGTGATTACTTGCAAAAAATAATTTATACAATGTATCATCTAATCTCATATGTTTTTTGTTTACTCTTTACTCCAGAATTCACTGGTTTCTTTTCTATCTATTCATCTCTCCAGTCCACACAGGTTGATCTGCGCAGTCAGCTCTGCATAACAAAAAGTAAGTCAAAACTATTTGATCTGTTGCCATGGCACCACTGAATATACTTTCCCTGACTGTTCAGGGAATAAATGTCCCTCAAAAAAGGACCAAAGCCTTCCGTACTTTCCATAACAAGAAGGCTCACATAGTATGCCTCCAAGAAACACACTTCACCAAAGATTCTACTCCAAAATATATTTCTCCTTTTTATCAACAAATTTACACGGCTTCTGCCTGTACCAAGCAAAGGGGAACTCTAATTGCATTTCACCGATCCACACCATTCACCTTATCATCAGAAATTAAAGACCCAGAAGGTAGATACCTGATACTCATGGGTTATATAATGGATACAGCAATCACGGTGATTTCCTACTACGCTCCTAACAAACAACCTACACCATTCCTCTCACATATATTACAAGTGATTAATACACACAAAATAGGAACAGTGATAATGTGTGGGGATTCGAACCAGGTCCTCCTCCCATTTCTAGATAAATCACCTTTTACACTATCCAAAATAACCTCTAGATTACCTTTTTCTCAAATTCTTTCCAAATCCAATCTGGTAGATTCGTGGAGAGAAAGTAACCCAATGAAAAAGAAATTCACTTATTTCTCGCACCCCCATCAAACCTTCACCAGAATAGATCATATTTTTCTAACAATAGGAATGATACCAGAAATTATTGCATCAGATATAATTCCGATTCCGTGGTCTGACCATAATGCAGTATACACTACTATAGCCTCAGCCATACCAAAAGCGCATGACCCAACGTGGTACTTACCGGACATAATGCTCAAACACCCACTACATCAGATGGCCATTGAACAAGCTTTAAAGGAATACATATCAATTAATAATACAACAGACATCTCCCCAATAACACTGTGGGAAGCTCATAAGCCTGTCTTGTGTGGTACAATACAAAGACAAATGGCACTATTTAAACGGGAACGCAAAAATCTAGCAAAAAAACTAGAACTCAATTTTAATGCAGCCTACATATCATTTCAAGATAATCCATCTCAGAGTACAAAATCTCATCTGGAAAAATCTAGATTGGAATACGATCTATTTCTCACTGAGTCAGTTGATAAATCCCTCAAACGCTCCAAACACAATTTCTACATGAATACAAACAAACCAGGTACATATTTGGCTCGGGCATTAAATTCAACTAACAAATCTTTCAAATCAATACGTTTGAAATTATCAAAAAATGTTTACACTTGTAATCCAGTTAAAATAGTCCATAAATTTCACTCACATCTCGCAACTTAATACAAGACAAACAATGAATTTAATCCTACAGAGGCTGAATCCTTCTTCTCAAAAATAACCTTACCTGAGTTATCTCAGAATCAAAAAAGCAGTTTGGATGAGCCTATAACTATAAATGAAGTTGCTAACGCCATAAAAGACCTAAAACTTAACAAAAGACCAGGCCCAGATGGCTACTCGGCTTTATACTATAAAACATTCTCAGAAATACTCTCTCCCATTCTCACTGAAACTTTTAACAAACTTCTAGATGGACATTCTTTTCGGCAAGAAACACTAATGGCAATTGTTTGTATGATCCCAAAACCCCTTTCTGATGATACTTCCTGTGTGAATTATCGGCCTATCTCTCTGTTAAACCTCGATATTAAATTATTAGCAAAAATAATAGCAAAACGCCTCAATAGCATTATAGGAAAATTAATACATAGAGATCAAGTAGGCTTCATGCCAAATAGACAGGCAGGCGATAATATACGCAGGGCAGTGTTATTGGCACATATTGCTAAAAAACGGAAAATCCCTTTATGTTTTCTATCTCTCGATGTTAAGAGGGCATTTGACACAGTATCCTGGCAATATATGCAATATTCATTACAAAAATGGGGTTTTGGACCCCACTTTTTAACATGGATCAAAGCATTATATAATAAACCCAAAGCCTATATAAAATATGCTGGATACAAATCTGAAGCCTTTAATATCGAAAGAGGTACCCGACAGGGTTGCCCATTATCTCCCTTATTATTTGCCCTTATACTCGAACCCATGGCCCAATACATCAGAACAAACCAAACTATAACTGGCATTGAAGTAGGAGGTATTACACACAAATTATGTATATTTGCAGACGATATATTACTTTTTCTATCATCACCACAGGTCTCTGGTCCTAACTTAATACCAGCTCTTGATGGATTTGCAGCCCTATCCGGCCTTATGATTAATCCTAAGAAATGCCTAGTGCTTAATATTTCACTCACAAACATGGAATTGATCCCGGCTAGGGCTGCACTCCCATTCACATGGGCAGAAAAATCAATTCCATATCTTGGAATTCATTTAACAGCATCTCATTCTGACTTATTCTCAACCAATTATCCTCCTGTATTAAGACAGATCACAAATCTAATAAAACAATGGTCGCAACTTCCTTTATCCTGGATAGGGAAGATTAATGCAATCAAAATGACTATTCTACCCAAATTGCTTTATCTATTCAGAGTCCTCCCTATTCCAATTCCTTCCTATTTTTTGAGAATAGTACAAAAAAGAGCAACTTCGTTTATATGGGGCTCTTCTAAACCACGTATACCTATACACACACTACATCTTCCCAAAAATAAAGGAGGCCTGGGATACCCTAATTTTACTAACTACTACAGAGCAGCACATTTGGCCAGTCTGTCCAAATACCATGCAAAACAGGAAATCCCATTATGGGTATTTATAGAGGCTTCAGAAAATGACCCTCTATTAATATCAAATTTATTATGGCTTGATCCTAAAGACCGCTTTAAAATTCATAATCCCATAACTAAACACTTCTTATCTCTCTGGGATAAACTAAAAACCAAATATCAGTTACAATCTCCACACAATCCTCTCCTTTCTTTTATCAGAAATCCGGCCTTTTATCCGGCATGGATCTACCCAAATTCTTTTAAAGCTTGGACAACATCAGGCATTCAGACACTAAATGACTTCATAGCATCTAAATCATTCCTTTCATTCCCATCGCTTAGAGAAAAATATGATCTACCAAACTCTGAGATATTTAGATATCTCCAAATCAAAAATTTCTATACACCATTCCTAAAGGGGGATACACCATTATCCCAATTATCCATTTTTGAATCAATCTGTACAAAAGATCCATTTGCTAAAGGTACAATTTCATCACTTTATAATCAATTATATGGAGTAGCAAATCTTAATAGACCCTCTTACGTTCAGAGGTGGGAGGAGGACCTGGGACGAACTTTAGAAGACACGGACTGGTCTAACATATGGCTCACATCTAAGTCATCTTCACCCAACATCTTAGCACTGGAGACAAATTATAAAGTCCTAACTCGCTGGTACCTTGTACCCGCTAGAGTGGCAAAATATTCACCTAATACCTCAGCTCTTTGTTTTCGAGGATGCCCAGAAATAGGCACATATTTACACATATGGTGGACGTGCCCAGTAATCCAAACCTTCTGGAAGGAAGTCTTCGTGATTGCATCTAAAATATTTAAAAAAATAATACAACCAGATCCATATTTAACTTTACTTAATCTAAAACCGGAATGGTTAACACTCTCTCAATTCAAACTTATGATCCAACTAATAACGGCTGCAAAACAAACAGTGGCCAAGGCATGGAAATCTCCTACATTGGTACTAGCAGAAACAATTCACAGAATGAATAATACAATGTCCCATGCTAAGATGGTAGCCATCGATCAAAATCAAATTCCAAAATTTGAAAAACTTTGGCATCCTTGGATAAAACAACAGTTCCTGTCAAACTTCAATGACTCTGTCCTGTTGCCATGGTAACAGATTAAATGACTTACAGAGACACCCATTCTAAGGCTTCAAAGAGAACTAAAAAGAATAATAAACTGACGAGCGGGACAACCTTGTGGACCATACCTCTACCTTTCTACCCTTTTTCTTCTTTCTCTTTCCTTTTCTCCACCTTACGATTAAAGCTCATTATCAGAATTTATTTGACCTATATACACTCTACCTGTAAACAATATGTATAGTAGGTATAAATCATTTAAATACCTACAAAAGTAACTAAGGAAATGATATATATCTTTAATTTAATTTAGGTTTACGTGAACCCAATGTTTAATATTTGAAATTTCATGATATTTACCTACATAAACCCTACTGTAAAACAATGAGCTTACTTTATAGATCCTTGTAAACTTACTTTATGTATCTTTATAACATTGTATACTCAATAAACATCTTTTGACAAGGAAAGGGGCCGAAGGGCTTTTGAACAAAATTATTTGACTCAGTGATGGCTAGAAAAAAATGTTCTGATTAATGATTTTTCAGAATTTCAGTATGAACATTCAAACAAAATTCTACTCTTGTATGGCCAACTTTACTTTCATGATGAAAACAATTTTGCCAAACAGGAAATGGCATAAAACCTCAACAGTATCACAGTATAGAGCCCTGAAATAAGATGGGGTACTGGGCACTCTTCAAAATGATTTAGAATTCATAAAAGCACAAGAAAAAAACAAGAACCCATAACCTTTTAAGAGAAAACCAGAATGTATTTCTAGGAGGTAATTGACTTGAAATACATGTGCTTTAATTTGTTGCAGTATGTACGTATTGATCTCTATTTTGTGTACTGTATATCAGTTGGTACACTTTAGCTTCCCTGCTGATCAAGTGCTGAGATAATACACATGAATGATTAGGATTTAAAGTGGTAGTAAAATTTATAAATGCAAAATCTGCTGACAGGCAGGGCTTTTATAACAGAAGAGACCCTAGAGGTAGGTGTCATAATGTGCTAGTATGCAGTGCACCGACCACTCAGTTTTATTTCGTTCAGCCCGCTGGGTTGAATGAAGAAAAAACTTAATGTGTGTACTACATAGGTAAACTGGTTGAAAAGAGACATTTCAGAGTCACCCTTCAGAGTCTAGGCCGCAGGACAGTATTTCAACATGATAACAACCCCAAACATACCTCCAAGATGACCACTTCCTTGTTAAAGATGCTGAGGGTAAAGGTGATGGACTGGCCAAGCATGTCTCCCGGCCTAAACCCTATTGAGTATCTGTGGGGCATCCTCAAATGGAAGGCGCAGGAGCGCAAGGTCTCTAACATCCACCAGCTCCGGGATGTCGTCATGGAGGAGTGGAAGAGGACTCTGGTGGCAACCTATGAAGCTCTGGTGAACTCCACGCCCAAGAAGGTTAAGGCAGTACTGGAAAATAATGGTGGCCACACAAAATATTGACACTTTGGGCCAATTTGGACTTTTTTTACTTAGGGGTGTACTCACTTTTGTTGCCAGCGGTTGTGTGTTGAGTTATTTTGAGGGGACAGCAAATTTACACTGTTATACAAGCTGTACACTCACTACTTTACATTGTTGCAAAGTGTAATTTCTTCAGTGTTGTCACATGAAAAGATATATTAAAATATGTAGGCAAAGTATTTACTCCACCATGCCACTGCTAGCCCAATACTCCCCTAGAGGCACATGGAATAAATATGGGGCGCTTCAAATATAAATAAGTGTAACCAAAAAACTGTGTATAGCACAATAGTGGTGGAACCCTCCTACTGTGTTTTGTGCTGCACGTAACAAGTGTAACCAAAAAACTGTATATAGCACAATAGTGGTGGAACCCTCCTACTGTGTTTTGTGCTGCACGTAACAAGTGTAACCAAAAAACTGTGTATAGCACAATAGTGGTGGAACCCTCCTACTGTGTTTTGTGCTGCACGTAACAAGTGTAACCAAAAAACTGTATATAGCACAATAGTGGTGGAACCCTCCTACTGTGTTTTGTGCTGCACGTAACAAGTGTAACCAAAAAACTGTGTATAGCACAATAGTGGTGGAACCCTCCTACTGTGTTTTGTGCTGCACGTAACAAGTGTAATCAAAAAACTGTATATAGCACAATAGTGGTGGAACCCTCCTACTGTGTTTTGTGCTGCACGTAACAAATAACACACATTAAATGAATAATTGTGACATTCACGTGAAACACTCTGTGAAATCACTGCATTCCATGCTGTGACATCTCAAAACATTAAATGACAGTCCATATGAATCAGATCCATCCAAGAGGAACTGCTTGTGATCACATCCAGTGTAAATCAGCTGCATACATTTAAGTGTCTTTGTGTGTCTTCCACCTCACCCCTGTGCTCAGTGAATCACACCCTCCAGAAATGCACTCACCGAGTTACAATGCCAGCACTTTCATGCAAGGCAAAAAACGCAAGTTTTACCACACTCAGGTGTAAAAAATGGCAAGATACGTGTCCAGGAGGATAGTTGTTATATGGATCCACATGTAAGAAAATAAAATGCTCCAATAGTGTAAACCAGCAAAACTATTTATTAAAACCACTGCAACCTTCAACTGATGCACTCACATTGTACAAAAGATAAAACAGCAGAAATCATTTGTGGATCACATCAATCTTCAAGCACTCTTCAAACAGGTGTAACTCAAATAATAAACAACTGGTGGTCACGGCGGACCCGAGGTGTGCTTTCTCTGGGCTGCAGTATCACTGCAATCTCACCCTCCCTTCAGCTCTCCTATGCTCCTCCGTCCACTAAAACTTCCTGATTCCTGTGTAGTTCAACTGCGCTGTGTGTCACGTCTCACAGCCACGCCCCCGACATGTTTCGTCATAGGTAGACTTAATCATGGGATCCCATGATTAAGTCTACCTATGACGAAACATGTCGGGGGCGTGGCTGTGAGACGTGACACACAGCGCAGTTGAACTACACAGGAATCAGGAAGTTTTAGTGGACGGAGGAGCATAGGAGAGCTGAAGGGAGGGTGAGATTGCAGTGATACTGCAGCCCAGAGAAAGCACACCTCGGGTCCGCCGTGACCACCAGTTGTTTATTATTTGAGTTACACCTGTTTGAAGATTGCTTGAAGATTGATGTGATCCACAAATGATTTCTGCTGTTTTATCTTTTGTACAATGTGAGTGCATCAGTTGAAGGTTGCAGTGGTTTTAATAAATAGTTTTGCTGGTTTACACTATTGGAGCATTTTATTTTCTTACATGTGGATCCATATAACAACTATCCTCCTGGACACGTATCTTGCCATTTTTTACACCTGAGTGTGGTAAAACTTGCGTTTTTTGCCTTGCATGAAAGTGCTGGCATTGTAACTCGGTGAGTGCATTTCTGGAGGGTGTGATTCACTGAGCACAGGGGTGAGGTGGAAGACACACAAAGACACTTAAATGTATGCAGCTGATTTACACTGGATGTGATCACAAGCAGTTCCTCTTGGATGGATCTGATTCATATGGACTGTCATTTAATGTTTTGAGATGTCACAGCATGGAATGCAGTGATTTCACAGAGTGTTTCACGTGAATGTCACAATTATTCATTTAATGTGTGTTATTTGTTACGTGCAGCACAAAACACAGTAGGAGGGTTCCACCACTATTGTGCTATACACAGTTTTTTGGTTACACTTGTTACGTGCAGCACAAAACACAGTAGGAGGGTTCCACCACTATTGTGCTATACACAGTTTTTTGGTTACACTTCTTTATATTTGAAGCGCCCCATATTTATTCCATGTGCCTCTAGGGGAGTATTGGGCTAGCAGTGGCATGGTGGAGTAAATACTTTGCCTGTATACTTTATAATTTAAAGGGGCAGCTGTTCCTATTTTCGCTTGTTTTTATCGATTCTCACGTTTTCATTACATTTTATACACACCATTTAACACTGGTCAACACTATTTGTGAGAGTAAGGAATTGGATGTTTTGGGTGTTCACCACCTAATATTGGTTCACACCACTATTTGAGTTTATTTAGAGGCATTGGCGCGGTGGGGGTGTCTGTTTGGTGGAAGGGCGCTCTAGTGAGGATACCCAGTGTTTAATATTAAAATATGTACAAGAATGTGAGGGGTGTACTCACTTTTGGGAGATACTGTATAGTATGTGCATTTAGGAAAGAATCCAGGTCTTTCTTAAAACAATCTCCTGAGCTGGCCAGAATCAGATCTTGAGGGAGTCTATTCCACATTTTCACAGCTCTTACTGTGAAGAACCCTTTCCATATTTGGAGATAAAATCTATTTTCCTCCATTCTATGCATTAAGGTAAAAACCTTCTATTCTGCTTGAGCCCCCACTTATTCTTACCTGAGCCCGATCCGATTCAGCGACGTGCACAAGAGCAGCAGCTCTCGCCGCTGTCTCCCTCCTCATTGGACAGGTTGATAGCATTGGCTCTCACTGCCGTCAATCAAATGCTGGGATGAGGGAGTGAGGGACAGGGCTGAGTTGCCCGTTCTGTGTCAATAGACGCAGACTGGGCGGCTCAGGAACGAGCAAGCACGAGTTCCCCCCCCCCCATGGAAAGTGGGGGCCAAAGAGGGGGGGCATGAAGCGCCAACAGGGGACCCAAGAAAATTTGGATCGGGGCTGCTCTGTGCAAAACCATTGCAAAACCATTGCACAGAGCAGGTAAGTAGAACATGTTTGTTATTTTAATTAAAAAAAAAAAATTAAGATTTAATGTTGCTTTAAAATTAATAACTCTACACCAAGTTCACCATATGGACCCCCTATGTATTTGTACATGTTGATCATATCCCCCCAAATCTCCTCTTCTCAATAGAGAATACATTCAGTTTCTCTAATCTTTCCTCATAGCTGAGCTCTTCCATGCCTCTTATCAGTTTGGTGCTAGGCTTTATACTACAAACTGCATATTCAATCCTCTAAGAAAGGATTGGGTAGATCATAGAATTTAACCACTTGACCACTGGGCACTTAAACCCCCTTAATAACCAGACCAATTTTCAGCTTTTGGTGCTCTCACATTTTGAATGACAATTACTCAGTCATGCAACACTGTATCTATATGAATTTTTTGTCCTTTTTTTCACACAAATAGAGCTTTCTTTTGGTGGTATTTAATCACCGCTGGGTTCTTTATTTTTTGCGCTATAAAAGAAAAAAGACCGAAAAATCTGTAAAAAAATAAAATTTTCTTCGTTTCTGTTATAAAATTTTGAAAATTAGTAATTTTTCTTCATATATTTTGGCCAAAATTTATACCGCTACATATCTTTGGTAAAAATAACCCAAATTAGTGTATATTATTTGGTCTTTGTGAAAGTTATAGCGTCCACAAGCTATGGTACCAATATCTGAAAATTGATCACACCTGAAGTACTGACGGCCTATCTCATTTCTTGAGACCCTAACATGCCAGAAAAGTACAAATACCCCCCAAATGACCCCTTTTTGGAAAGAAGACATTTCAAGGTATTTAGAAAGATGCATGATGAGTTTTTTGAAGTTGTCATTTTTTCCCACAATTCTTTGCAAAATCAAGTTTTTTTTTTTTCTTTTTTTTTTTTTCACAAAATTGTCATATTAGCAGGTTATTTCTCACACACAGCATATGCATACCACAAATTACACCCCAAAACACATTCTGCTATTACTCCCGAGTACGGCGATACCACATGTGTGAGACTTTTACACAGCGTGGCCACATACAGAGGCCCAACATGCAGGGGAGCACCTTCAGGCGTTCTGGAGCACCCAGGCCAATTCTGACATTTCTCTCCTACATGTAAAAATCATCATTTATTAGCTAGAAAATTACATAGAACCCCAAAACATTATATATGTTTTTTTAGCAAAGACCCTAGAGAATACAATAGCAGTCATTGCAACTTTTTATCTCGCATGGTATTTGCGCAGCAATTTTTTTTAACGCGTTTTTTTGGGAAAAAAAACTGTTTTGTGCTTTACAAAAACCAAAACAGTAAAGTTAGCCCAATGTTTTTGCATAATGTGAAAGATGAAGTTACGCCGAGTAAATAGATACCTAACATGTCACCCTTCAAAATTGCACGCGCTTGTGGAATGGCGCCAAACTTTGCTACTCAAAAATCCCCATAGGCGACACTTTAAAATTTTTTACTGGTTACATGTTTTGAGTTACAGAGGAGGTCTAGGGTCAAAATTATTGCTCTCGCTCTACCGATCGCAGCGATACCTCACATGTGTGGTTTGAACACCGTTTTCATATGTGGGCAGGACTTACGTATGCGTTCGCTTCTGCATGCGAGCACACAGGGACAGGGGCGCTTTAAAATTTTTATTTTTTTTTTTATTGTTCATTTTACTTTATTTATTTTAGTTTGATGCTTTTTTCCAAAAAAAAAAAAAATTTGACCACTTTTATTCCTATTACAAGGAATGTAAACATCCTTGTAATAGGAATATGGCATGACAGGTCCTCTTTATAGTGAGATATGGGGTCAATAAGACCCCACATCTCACCTCTAGGCTGGGAAGCCTGAAATTTAAAAAAAAAAAAAAAACTATCCTGGCTTCGATCGTAGCTGTGAGTCGGTAGAAGCATGGGAGGGGGGGACATCCCCTCTCGCCTCCCGTAAGAACGATCAAGCAGTGTAACAGCCGCTATGATCATTCTTATGGTGTAGGGAATCGCCGGCTGAAAAAGCTGATATCTGAATGATGCCTGTAGCTGCACCCATCATTCAGATATTCCCGCACAAAGTCAAGGACGTTGTATGACGGCCGGCGGGCGGGAAGTGGTTAAAACGCATTTTTTTTTTTAACACAAAGTTGTCCATTTATACAATATTTCTACCACATAACATGTACATAGCAAAAATGACACCCCGAAATAGAGCATGGCTCGGTATGGCGGGGTATTGCGGAGTATGGCGGGGTATTGCAGAGTATGGCGGGGTATTGCAGAGTATGGCGGGGTATTGCAGAGTATGGCGGGGTATTGCAGGGTATTGCGGGGTATGGCGGGGTATTGCGGAGTATGGCGGGGTATTGCGGAGTATGGCGGGGTATTGCGGAGTATGGCGGGGTATTGCGGAGTATGGCGGGGTATGGCGGGGCTTTGCAGAGTATTGTGGGGGTATTGCAGAGTATTGTGGGGGTATTGCAGAGTAATGTGGGCTTTGCAGAGTATTGTGGGGGTATTGCAGAGTATTGTGGGGGTTTTGCAGAGTATTGTGGGGGTATTGCAGAGTATTGTGGGGGTATTGCAGAGTAATGTGGGCTTTGCAGAGTATTGTGGGGGTATTGCAGAGTATTGTGGGGGTTTTGCAGAGTATTGTGGGGGTATTGCAGAGTATTGTGGGGGTATTGCAGAGTATTGTGGGGGTATTGCAGAGTAATGGGGGCTTTGCAGAGTATCGTGGGGGTATTCAGAGTATTGTGGGGGTATTGCAGAGTATTGTGGGCTTTGCAGAGTATTGCACAGCAGAAGGGATGGCTGAGCATGGATGGATGGATGGCTGGATGTCTCTGTGCAGCGCTGTGGGCACTACACATGCAGCCCACAGCGCTGCAGCCATCCACCCATCTCCCTCTCCTCCACAGTGTACCGATCGGTACACAGGAGGGGAGGAGAGGAACCGGCGTCATCGGATGACGCCGGTCTGTTTACATGTGATCGCGCCGTCATTTGACGGCGCGATCACATGGTAAACGGCCGCGATCAGCGGCCATTTACCGGTATCCGTGATGCGCCGGGTCCTCTGGACCCGGCGGTCACGGATGTGCTCGGGTGCGCGCCCCAGGGGGCGCGCGAGAGGGGAATTCCGGGAGGACGTCATATGACGTCCTCCCAGAGTTAAGCAACCGCCCTGAAGCCGTCATTCGGCTATGGGCCGGTTGTTAAGTGGTTAAAAAAAAAAAAAAATCTCCAGGGTGACAACACCTGGGCATGGAGGAGACATCAACTTTTAAGGTCACAATGTAAATCCCATGGGCAGATGTAGTGAGAAGGGGTGACAACATTGCAGTAATTTCACCTGTGGCCAGCAATCGTTGTCAACCCTCTATCAAAAATACTGTGAACTGCAAAGACTTGCAAGATTAACAGGTAGGGCTCTTTCACACTGGGGCCGTAAAAACTGGCAACTAATGCTGGCGTTCTATCGATATGTGCCCTCTGTTGAATAGTGCCCGCACATGCGCAGGACGGAGCCGCACTCCAGCTGATTTCCCGTTCAGCTGGAGCAACGTGACCATGGCGCATGCGCACATCACAGGAGGCATTTTTCGACGGGAGAGAGAATGTTACGGACACTCCAGCTGATCGCCAAATCAGCTGGAGTGCGGCTCCGTTCTGCGCATGCGCAGGCACTATTCGACGGAGGGCACATATCGATAGAACACCAGTCATACATGGATTGAATTTCAGCCAGTTCAGCATATACATATACAGCGCATATGCTGTTGGGGGTCACTGGAGAGCACTGAAGCATGCCTTATATCCCTGCACACACTGTTTTGGATAAGCACGATGGATATCACTTATAATGGACATTATATCTATACACTTTGAGTTTTGCGATTTATAAACTTTGTGTTTGCTATTTATGAACTTTATGAACTTTGCATATCACTTTATTGGAGGAGTGAATACACTTTTGATATTTCTATCAGCACTTGGATTTTTATATTCTATGCATGTTGCACCTTGATTATTTATCACAGATCGATAGCACGTATGATTGTTATATTTATTATTTGCATTTTTTCTAATACTCATATTTGCTTTTTTCACAATTTTTATTATTGATTCTCAGTTTAGCGCAGACACAGTTTTTGATTAATTTTGCTCAATATGTAAAGAGAGTTTATGTTGCTTGTCAAGATCAGCTATTTGTTGTAAAAACCTGTTTAATTTGTTGACCATGCTCCTTTTTTTTTCTAGCATCTAGCTCAATGAGGCACCCCCTAATATTAGCCTTATGAGCTTCCCAAACAATAGAGGGAGAGGTGTCAGAGGGTTTGTTTTCCTTAAAGTATTGTGACCAATAGGAGTTCAACATGGAAACCTCAGCTTCATTAGAAAGAAGGGAAAGAATGGTCAAGGTCATTGAAACAGGTGCGTGGTCTGATATAGATGCAGTACGTATGTGAGTAGACTGTAAGAGAGGAAGATGGAAGTGATCTAGGAATATATTGTCTATTCTGCAATATGATTGGTGTGTTGTAGAAAAATGTGAATAATCCCTCTCCTTGGGATGAAGGAGGCGCCAAACATCCATTAGTTGACGGTGTAAAAGCCTCTTTTTGACAAATTTCAGGCGTTTGAATGAAATATTAGAGCGGCCTTGGGATGTGTCTATTGGTGAATCTAGAGGCATGTTAATGTCTCCCGTTAAGATAGTAGGACCCTTGGCAAAATGTGACGGTTTAGTTAAGGTTTGTGAGAAAAAAGTAGGCTGATTTCGGTTTGGACAGTATACATTTGCAAGAGTACATTGGGTATTGCCTATAAAACCCCTGAGGAAGAGAAAGCGACCGTGGTCATCTGCTAACATATCAGATAAACAAAAGGATCCGCTAAACCCAATGGCTACTCCCTTAGCTTTGTTAGTGTTTGATAAGCTGTAGTACCACTGCGGAAAGTGGGGTGAGGTTAATTTAACAGGTGTTGTGTGGGTTAAATGCGTTTCTTGAAGAAAGGCAATGGAACATGAGGCTTGCTTTAGTTCACGAAATATTTGGTGCCGTTTGGCGGCGACATTAGGACCCCTAACATTGTATGATGAAATCTTTAACGTAGCCATTGTTATAGCAAAGTGGGATCCTTTAGCTTACACTTCCAAGCATGCCAACAAGAGGGGGGGGGAGAGAAGAGGATTGATCGGAAAGAGAAAGAAAGAAAAGTAAAAGAGAGTAAACATGTATAGAAATCATATACATAAATTACAGAACTTGTGGGAAACATATGAATAACACGCAGAAATCTGCAGTGGTCCCATTGGGGAAAGAGACAATGAGCAGCCATCCAGATCCCTAAGCAGGGATTGAATGAAACAACTTTCAGGCCACTGGCACTCGTTATCCCCAGTAGGAAAGGGCTACAGGGTTACGCTGTAGGGGAAGGATAATATGAGAAGTACGCTCCGACAGCCCACGGCCTATGAAAAGCAAATAACTATAAGTGAATAATTAGTTCCAGTAAAATAAGAAGGTTATGCAAGCAAGAACAAAATCAACTTAAACAAAATGGATCCTGTTTAGACCACACTGGTACGGGAACAGAAAAACAAAAGAAAAAAGAAAAAGAAAACAGTGGTCAGTTCGATATCAGGTCAATGTCAGCCAAGTATAGTTAGATAATAGTGGAAAAAACTGTAACCGAAACCTGACTTTGAAAAAGTAAACTGTAGGAGATTGGATATCTACAACGGTAGAATGGGGTTGGATGAAAAAATGCTCAATTCAACCATGCTTTTGTGTAGAGCCTGGGAGTGAGGTACTTCTTTTCTATGAGGGGGTTTTTCTCCAGAGTGGATCTACTGGGTTCAAAAATTTGGGGATTGGGTCCTGCCAGCCTGGGAGCTCCATGGACGAAAGATTAAGATCCTGCAAGAAGGTTGAAAGTTCCTCCGGGAACCTTAGTGTATGGGAGCGGCCATTTTTTGTGGCAATCAAGCAGGCTGGGAAGCCCCATCTGAACGTGATCCCATCCGGGCGAAGGTGATCAAGAAGCGGCTTTAGGGCTCTGCGGCAATCCAAAGTATCCTTGGAGAGGTCTGGGAATATGGTGATGATTGCCCCTTCAAAGTCTTTGTGAGGCCTGCTCCGCATCTTTGTCATGATGGCTCTTTTATCCTCGAAGTAATGCAGGCGGCAGATGATGTTCCTGGGCTGGTCTGAATTAGCATTACAGGGTCTTAGAGCTCGATGTACACGGTCAAATCGCAGCGGATCAGTGACAGGGTTACCCAGGATGGTATTGAAAATGCCTCGTATTGATGGTTTGAGGTCATTATCTCCAGTTGCTTCACCTCTGATACGTATATTATTTCTACGGTTACGATTCTCGAGGTCCTCGAGTTTGTATAGAGAGGCCCGGTGAGCAAATGCTAGCTGGGTAACAGTTTCCTGCAGTTCTTTTATGGCTAGAGCGTGTGAGTCCTGCCGTTTCCTCCACTCTGACCAGGATGTGTGACATATCAGTTCTGACAGCAGTGATCTCTTTTTTAATGGATTTTTCCAAACTGTGAAACATACCTGCGAGTTCTTTTTTAAGACCACTCATCAGTGTAGTTATTTCGGAACCGGCAGGGGATCCAGGTTCATCCATAAGATCCGAGCAGTATGAGGAGGCCGGAGAGCTCTCCCTCACAGAAGCAGCATGAGATGAGGGAGAGGCGCTTGGTCTCGAGGTTCTAGCCTGGTCACCACGTGCGTTAGCTAAGTATTGCTGAATGGAGCCTGCGGGGACTGGAAGAGATAATGACCTCTTGCCCGAACGTTTACCAGGAGCAGAGCGGGGGTTTAGGTGTCTTGGCGGGCATAACCGGAACTATAAGGCCGATAGCTGTAAGGGACACACCTCACTCACATATGTTCAGTGCCATGCATACTTCAAAATACTGTTATTATTTGTAAAGGTTCTCAAGCCAGCAATAACAGGTTCACTTCATCAACTGCAAGACAAGGCCAGGAGAATTAGCTTGATCAAAATCTAGAGGAGCAGAAGCAGTGCGAAGAGTGTAGTGGCACAGAATGAGATAGGGAGTACTTGGAGTACCAAGATGGCCGCCGACTTCCAGGGGTAGGCCGGAGCCACGGACTTTCCTGGCGGTAGTAGCCGGCCGGGTGAGTTCCGTACTGACCAGGCCCAAAGCGGCTGGCTTGGTTCAAAATTTGGGGCCTTGGCGATGTGTAAATGTCCCAACTCTGCAAGGGGGGCCAGCTGAGGGGTGAACAGGCGAACGCCCTAGTACTCACCGCTTCCAGTAAGCAGAGGAGTCCAGAACGGAAGGCCGCAAGATGGCGTCAGGCCGTCGGAGGCCGGTGTTGAAAGACGCTATCGCCTGGTGGGCTAGCTCCAGCATATAAAATCTCTGCAGCAGCGGATGATATCCCGGTCAGGGATCCGAAACAGGGCTCGCTTGTGGCCTCCGATCTGGGGGAATGAAGAGCGGTGGGCTCCGGGCGCACAGCAGGCCCCAATATGGCGGCAGGTGCCCGAGGCTCGGAACTGGCTGCAGGCCTGAAACAGTGCAGCACAGCCGAAATCTGCAGAAATGTCACGGGATAAGCAGCCAAGGGTGTCCAGACACTGTTACTGCCGAGATGGAGCTTCGGTGTGGTGGAAAAGGACACGGATGGCAGTGGATTCAATCTGCCCAAACGGAGCACAGCTCCCACACGTCCTCCCTGTTGCTCGTCCGCCACTTTTTTTTTTAAATCGACTTTTTGATTCTCTCCCCCCCTGCACACGGTGCAAGGCAGTGGATTGCATCACACTGCACTGCACTAGAAAAAAAGTACAAACTGCCATACCAACTCCGCCTGCACACAAGACAAAGTATTCTACCTCGAATAGCCCCCAATTACAGTCCCACCGCACCTGGTGTGAATGGGCCCTGAGGCTCAGTTCACACTGCCGTGACTTTGAAGCAACTTCAGGGAATGCCTATGTGATCTTCCTGTAATGTCGGATCCAAATCACATCAGTTAAGATGAGGATCTGACTTGGAGGCAACTTCTACTAAAGTCTTTGGGCACAATTTGGATAGAAGTCACCTTGAAGTAGTACAGGAATCTTTTCTAAAGTTGAAGCAACTTCAGTCATGCTAATTAAGACAGCTGTCATTGACTAAAATGGGATTTCACATGTCACGCAACTTGAGATCTCACAAGTCGGATCCCAAGTTGTGGCAGTGTGAACCGAGTCTTATGCCCTGTACACACAGGCGGACTTTTCGGCAATAAAGGTCCGACAGTCTTTCCGACTGACTTCCGACAGACTTCCGACAGACTTCCGACGGACTTCTGACGGACTTTCGAATGAACGAACTTGCCTAAACACGATCACACCAAAGTCCGATGGATTCGTACGCAATGACGTATGACTAAAATAAGGAAGTTCATAGCCAGTAGCCAATAGTTGCCCTAGCGTCGGTTTTCGTCCACTGGTCTAGCATACAGACGAGCGGATTTTTCAATAGCAACTGGGTCCGGAGGAGTTCCGACGTAAAGATTTGAAACATGTTCCAAATCTAAAGTCCGTCAGATTTTAGACAGAAACAGTCCGCTGAAGGTCCGATGAAGCCCACACACGGTCGGACCAGTCCGGTCGAAAAGTCCGCTCGTGTGTACAGGGCATTAGAGAATTGAGCTTTTCAAAAGCTAGTTCTGAGAAATTATCTCAGTGCAAATAAAAAGGCATTATATATTGCTTTTGATAGAATTTTAGCAACACAGTTGCCATGCTTATAGATGATAGAGAATAGATTCCTTTTGGGGCTAAATTATATAGTCAACTTTAAAAGAAACCTGTTGAAAAATATGCAAGCTTAAAAAAGGCTTGTGTATTTAGAAAGATTAAATCCCATACATTATTTAGAAAAGGAGCATAACATTTTGGAGGGGCAGTGTCAGAAACCATGAACCAGACAGAGACAAAAGTATGCGTAGTCAGAGAGAGTAAGCATAGTCAAAGCATAGCCAGAGACCAGTAACCACATAGGGTAGTCAGCCAAGCCAAACTGATCCATACGGTGATCTTCCTCATCCAATGTGGAAAAAAATATTACCAACAAGTGGATTGACTGTATCTTCTGAATTCATGGCCTTCGCCTACTGTCAAAAACCATGAACCAGACTGAGACAGAAGTACAGTAAAATCACACTTATTTATTAATAAAAAGGTAAATAGATTACGTGTAGTCAAAGCATAGCCAGAGTTCAGTAACCAGATCAGATAATCAGCCAAGCCAGAGTTCAGTAACCAGATCAGGTAATCAGCCGGGGCAGAAGTCAGGGATCCAAGTAGAGGAACAGCAAGCAGGATAAGGAACCAGAAGGGATGTCAGCAAAGCCAGTCTTTAAACAGGAACGCAGGAGATGGTTTCTTGTGATGTGACCAAGGCAAAGGCAGGAATAAAGTGAGCTGGAGATCTTTAAGTAGGCATCAACCTCAAGGATAAAAGGTAATGTAGGATCAGGATGTGCCAACACAGGAACAGAAACAAAGGCAGCCTTGAGACTTTCAAATTCTGTGGGTTAGCGTTCTTTCTGGTCATATCAGTCAGGGGCTTGACCAGAGACGAGAAGTTATGAATAAACTTCCGATAATAGTTGGCAAAACCCAGGAAACGCTGCAGAGGATGTAACCCCATGGGTCAAGGCCACTGTAGGACTGCCGAAAGTTTCACTGGGTCCATCGAAAATTCAGCAGTGGAAATGACAGGAATTTAATTTGTTCCTGATGGAACTCACACTTCTCCAGTTTACAATAGAGATTGTTGTCTCTTAATTTTTGAAGCACACGACACACATCTGTGTGGTGGCTCTCCAGGGACTTGGAAAATATGAGGATATCATCAAGATAAACCACCACACATAACTGCAACAAATCTCGGAGGACATCGTTAATAAATTCCTGGAAAACTGCCGGGGCGTTACAAAAGCCAAAAGGCATTACAAGGTACTCATAATCGCCTGTTCTGATATTAAACGCAGTTTTCCACTCGTCGCCCTCCTTAATCCTCACAAGATTGTAAGCCCCTCTCAGATCAAGCTTAGTGAAAACCGTTGCTCCCTTAAGGTGGTCAAATAACTCTGTAATCAACGGGATTGGGTAGGCATTCTTAATCGTGAAACAATTGAGACCCCTATAATCAATACAAGGTCTCAGTTCACCGCTCTTCTTCTTTACAAAGAAGAAACCAGCACAAGCAGGAGACGAGGATTTGCAGATGAAACCCAGGGAAAGTGCGTCTGCAACATACTCCTCCATGACTTTATCCTCCGAGACCGACAAAGGGTAAACCTGGCCACGAGGGGGAAGGTCAATTGTGCAATCGTACGTCCGGTGTGGAGACAAACTAACGGCTTGACCTTTGTCAAAGACATTGCTAAAATCACGGTACTCCTCTGGCAGGGAGGAGAGTGAAGAGGTACACAGGACCTTGGCTACCTTCCAGAAGCATGTTTCACTGCATTGTGGTGACCAGGAGAGAACCTCAGCACGGAGCCAATCAAAAGAGGGGTTGTGCCTCAGTAACCAAGGATAACCAATAACCAGCGGAAACTTAGAAGAGGAAATCACTTGGAATTGGATTATCTCATGGTGAAGAGCCCCTACGCCCATGGACAACGGAACCGTCTCATGAGTCACATGGGCAGGCTGTAGAGGTCTCCCATCAAGGGCCTCAATGGGAAGTGGAGTAGCACACAGCTGCAGTGGAATTGAGTGCTTTGATACAAAGGCAGCATCAATGAACAGGCCTGCAGCCCCAGAGTCGATTAGAGCCTGTATCTTGATAGACGACTTAGCCCAAAAAAGGGTGACCGAAACCAGGGGCTTATCCTTCTGGATAACTGGGGACAACACAATGCCACCTAAGGTCTGTCCATGCACAGAGACTGGCGCAGCAGCTGGGACAGCCTGCAACTCAGGTTGTACCGAAGCAGCCACAGTGGGGGATTCCAGGTGAGCCATTTGACTCAGGAGCTTTTGTAACGCCATGGCAAACTGATCCATACGGTGATCTTCCTCATCCAATGTGGAAAAAAATATTACCAACAAGTGGATTGACTGTATCTTCTGAATTCATGGCCTTCGCCTACTGTCAAAAACCATGAACCAGACCGAGACAGAAGTACAGTAAAATCACACTTATTTATTAATAAAAAGGTAAATAGATTACGTGTAGTCAAAGCATAGCCAGAGTCCAGTAACCGGATAGGGTAGTCAGCCAAGCCAGAGTTCAGTAACCAGATCGGGTAATCAGCCAAGCCAGAGTTCAGTAACCAGATCGGATAATCAGCCAGGGCAGAAGTCAGGGATCCAAGTAGAGGAACAGCAAACAGGATAAGGAGATAAGGCGCCAGAAGGGATGTCAGCAAAGCCAGTCTTTAAACAGGAATGCAGGAGATGGTTTCTTGTGATGTGACCAAGGCAAAGGCAGGAATGAAGTGAGCTGGAGATCTTTAAGTAGCTGGGAGTGACGAGCAGATCCACAACAGTTGGTTAACTGTGAAGAGAGATGAGAGCTGGCAAATAGCTGACAGCTGAGCGGCCAGCTCAGAGAAGGAAGGGCTGAGCCAGCCCTGACAGGTAGTTCTTCATCAGTTATTGCATCTGACAAAGCTGGATTGCCCCTATGAAAAAATGTACATCTATTTTGTATACATTTACAGTATGCACAATTAAAGTGTTTGTAAAGGCAGAAGATTTTTTACCATAATGCATTTTCGGCATTAAAATGGTTGTAAACCCCATTCATGAAATTTGATCTAAGCACATATATATCTGTAGTGTTTATTTATATCTCTCCAAAGCTCTAAGTGCCATTTCTTTATGTGCTCCGTTCCTCTGTAATCAGCAGTCACTTCTGAGAAGCGCTCCGACACACAAGATAACAGCAGATAACAGCACATGAAAATTTGTGTCGGGGAGGGAGCTTAAAGGTAGATAAGCAGAGAGCTTGTCTATTCAGACTACAGACTATTCGTTCCTCTGCCTATGTGGAGTGGGGGTGTGTGCCTTTCCTCCAATAGCTCTCACACAGTATAAACCCACACTCCACACCCACCCCTATGTGCTGCCAAAACAGGAAGAAAGATTTCTAACATGATCTGCACTTTCCAAAGAGTGTAGAAAGGAAAAGACAGCAGATATACATGTAAAACTCATGTAGGGAGATTTGTTTCATCGCTGTGTATCACCTGGGGCTATTCATTTCACTGGGTATAGGAGAGGGTTTACAACCACTTTAACCACTCAAGGACCGGAAGAATTTGCCCCCTTAGTTACCAGACCATTTTTTGCGATACGGCACTGCGTCGCTTTAACTGACAATTGCATGGTTGTGTAACACTGTACCCAAACAAAATTGATGTCCTTTTTTTCCCCACAAATAGAGCTTTCTTTTGGTGGTATTTGATCGCCTCTGCAGTTTTTATTTTTTGCGCTATAAAAAAAAAAAGAGCGACAATTTAAAAAAAACAAAACAATATTTTTTTTCTTCATCCGTTTAGGCCAATATGTATTCTACACATTTTTGGAGAAAAAAAAAATGCCATGTGTTGCAGCGGACACACACAGTGCGGCTCGGGATCGATCCCGCATGAGTGCCCCATACCAAGTGGCTTGCTATGGGGGCACTCAAAAGGTGGAGAAGCTAGAAGTGATGTTGAGGGACAAGAGAAAAAGAGGATCAGGGCTGCTCTGTGCAAAACTGTTGCCATTGTTGACCTCTCTTGAAAATTAGACAATGAACGTGCCTTTATAAACCTGTAGAAGAATTCATCCCAGCATACAAGTGCTATTCTATGTGCAGTATTGAATTAGAGATACAGTAAAAAGGAGCAAAAATGTATAGTCTTTACAGGACAACTTCGGTTCATACAGCCTTTCGGGATTAACCACTTGCCGACCGCCTAACGCAGATATACTGCGGCAGAATGGCACGGGCAGGCAAAATCACGTACCTGGTACCTGAGGTGCCCGAGGCGGTCGGCATCATTAGGGGAGCGATCCAGGCTGAGGGGGAGACCACTCATTCGTGCCCACCCCCTCGTGATTGCTCCCAATGAATGACAATCTTCCTCTGCTGCTGTAAAGTAAACAGCGGCAGAGGAAGTGATGTAATCTCTCCTCGGGTCGGTATTTTACGTTCCAGCGCCGAGGAGAGAAGACATCTGAGTAAGTGCACAAACACAACACTTACAGTAAAACACACTAGGCACACATTTCACCCCCCATCACCCCCTGATCACCCCCCCTGTCACAGTGACACCAATAGCAGTTTGTTTTTTTCTGATTACTGCATTGGTGTCAGTTTGTGACAGTTAGGGCAGTTAGCGGTAGCCCCCTTTAGGTCTAGGGTACCCCCCTAACCCCCCCTAATAAAGTTTTAACCCCTTGATCACCCCCCGTCGCCAGTGTCACTAAGCGATCATTTTTGTGATCGCTGTATTAGTGTCACTGGTGATGCTAGTTAGGGAGGTAAATATATAGGTTCGCCGTCAGTGTTTTATAGCATCAGGGACACCCATATACTACCTAATAAAGGTTTTAACCCCTTGATTGCCCCCTAGTTAACCCTTTCACCAGTGATCACCGTATAACTGTTACGGGTGACGCTGGTTAGTTAGTTTATTTTTTATAGTGTCAGGGCACCCGCTGTTTATTACCTAAAAAAGGTTTAGCCCCCTGATCACCCGGCAGTGATATGTTAGATTTTAGGGTCAGATAGGGTCTGCGTCGCCCCAGGCAGCGTCAAATTAGTCCCAGTACCTCTAACACCCACGCACACACCATACACCTCCCTTAGTGGTATAGTATCTGAACGGATCAATATCTGATCTGATCAGATCTATACTAGCATCCCCAGCAGTTTAGGGTTCCCAAAAACGCAGTGTTAGCGGGATCAGCCCAGATACCTGCTAGCACCTGCGTTTTGCCCCTCCGCCCAGCCCAACCCAGCCCACCCAAGTGCAGTATCGATCGATCACTGTCACTTACAAAACACTAAACACATAACTGCAGCGTTCGCAGAGTCAGGCCTGATCCCTGCGATCGCTAACAGTTTTTTGGTAGCGTTTTAGTGAACTGGCAAGCACCAGCTCCAGGCAGTGTCAGGTTAGTGCCAGTAGCGCTAACACCCACGCACACACCGTACACCTCCCTTGGTGGTATAGTATCTGAACGGATCAATATCTGATCCGATCAGATCTATACTAGCGTCCCCAGCAGTTTAGGGTTCCCAAAAACGCAGTGTTAGTGGGATCAGCCCAGATACCTGCAAGCACCTGCGTTTTGCCCTCCGCCCAGCCCAGCCCACCCAAGTGCAGCATCGATCGACCACTGTCATTTACAAAACACTAAACACATAACTGCAGCGCTCGCAGAGTCAGGCCTGATCCCTGCGATCGCTAACAGTTTTTTGGTAGCGTTTTTATGAACTGGCAAGCACCAGCGGCCTAGTACACCCTGGTCGTAGTCAAACCAGCATTGCAGTAACACTTGGTGACGTGGCGAGTCCCATAAGTGCAGTTCAAGCTGGTGAGGTGGCAAGCACAAGTAGTGTCCCGCTGCCACCAAGAAGAAGACAAACACAGGCCCATCGTGCCCATAATGCCCTTCCTGCTGCATTCGCCAATCCTAATTGGGAATCCACCACTTCTGTAGCACCCGTACTTCCCCCATTCACATCCCCAACCAAATGCAGTCGGCTGCATGAGAGGCATTTTCTTTATGTCCGCCCGAGTACCCCTCCCCAACAAACCCCCCAAAAAAGATGTCATGTCTGCAGCAAGCGCGGATATAGGCGTGACACCCGCTATTATTGTCCCTCCTGTCCTGACAATCCTGGTCTTTGCATTGGTAAATGTTTTGAACGCTACCATGCACTAGTTGAGTATTATCGTAGGGTACAGCATTGCACAGACTAGGCACACTTTCACAGGGTCTCCCAAGATGCCATCGCATTTTGAGAGACCTGAACCTGGAACCATTTACAGTTACAAAAAAAAGTGTAAAAAAAAAAAAAAACACAAAAAAATATATAAAATAAAAAAAAAAAAAAAAAAATTGTTGTCATTTTATTGTTCTCGCTCTCTCTATTCTCTCTCTATTGTTCTGCTCTTTTTCACTGTATTCTATTCTGCAATGTGTTATTGTTATTATGTTTTATCATGTTTGCTTTTCACGTATGCAATTTTTTATACTTTACTGTTTACTGTGTTTAATTGTTAACCATTTTTTTGTCTTCAGGTACGCCATTCAGCTGCAGCGCGGATTTATTTATCTTGACAGCAACAGCGTTTGCTCCCACAATACATAAAGCCGTGACTCCAGCGCTGTCGGAGGTGATATGCCGAAGCATGGGGGCAGCAGGGGCGGAGGAGCTCCTAACTTTTGGGGCGGATGCCCCCATGCTTTGGCATATATAAATGGTGCATGTATGCCCATCATTAGAAGTGGGCGGATGAAGGGAGGTATTCTAATGGTGGGCATACCCACCAATCAATCTCTTTTTTTCGTTCAGCCCACAGGCTGTATGAAAATAAAGATTACAATATATGCCCAACAAGGACCAGCAACGTACTGGTATGTTGCTGGATTTTGAGTGGTTATACCAGAATGATGCCTGCAGGTTTAGGTATCATCTTGGTATCATTCTTTTTAGCCAGCGGTCGGCTTTCATGTAAAAGCAATCCTAGCGGCTAATTAGCCTCTAGACTGCTTTTACAAGCAGTGGGAGGGAATGTCCCCCCCTCCCACCATCTTCCATGTTTTTCTCTGGCTCTCCTGTCCCAACAGGGAACCTGAGAATGCAGCTGGTGGTTCCGCCAGCTAACCATAGGGCTGATCAGAGACCAGAATGGCTCCAATCATCTCTATGGCCTAAGAAACCGGAAGCTACGAGCATTTCATGACTTAGATTTCGCCGGATGTAAACAGCGCCATTGGGAAATTGGGAAAGCATTTTATCACACTGATCTTGGTGTGGTCAGATGCTTTGAGGGCAGAGGAGAGATCTAGGGTCTAATAGACCCCATTTTTTTCAAAAAAGATTACCTGTCACTACCTATTGCTATCATAGGGGATATTTACATTCCCTGACATAACAATAAAAATGATAAAAAAAAAAAAATGAAAGGAACAGTTTAAAAATAAGATAAAAAAAGCAAAAAAAAATAATGAAGAAAAAAAAAGCACCCCTGTCCCCCCCTGCTCTCGCGTAAAGGCAAACGCAAGCGCTGGTCTGGCGTCAAATGTAAACAGCAATTGCACCATGCATGTGAGGTATCACCGCGAAGGTCAGATCGAGGGCAGTAATTTTAGCAGTAGGCCTCCTCTGTAAATCTAAAGTGGTAACCTGTAAAGGCTTTTAAAGGCTTTTAAAAATGTATGTAGTTTGTCGCCACTGGACGTTTGTGCGCAATTTTAAAGCATGTCATGTTTGGTATCCATGTACTCAGCCTAAGATCATCTTTTTTATTTCATCAAACATTTGGGCAATATAGTGTGTTTTAGTGCATTAAAATTAAAAAAGTGTGTTTTTTCCCCATACAATGCGTTTGAAAAATCGCTGCGCAAATACTATGTGAAAAAAAAAATGAAACACCCACCATTTTAATCTGTAGGGCCTTTGCTTTAAAAAATATATAATGTTTGGGGGTTCAAAGTAATTTTCTTGCAAAAAAAAATTTTTTTTTATGTAAACAAATAGTGTCAGAAAGGGCTTTGTCTTCAAGTGGTTAGACGAGTGGGTGATGTGTGACATAAGCTTCTAAATGTTGTGCATAAAATGCCAGGACAGTTCAAACCCCCCCCAAATGACCCCATTTTGGAAAGTAGACATTCCAAGCTATTTGCTGAGAGGAATGTCGAGTCCATGGAATATTTTATATTGTGACACAAGTTGCGGGAAAAAGACACATTTTTTTTTTTTTTGCACAAAGTTGTCACTAAATGATATATTGCTCAAACATGCCATGGGAATATGTGAAATTACACCCCAAAATACATTCTATTGCTTCTCCTAAGTATGGGTATACCACATGTGTGAGACTTTTTGGGAGCCTAGCCGCATACGGGACCTCAAAAACCAAGCACCGCCTTCAGGGTTTCTAAGGGTGTACATTTTTTATTTCACTCCTCACTGCCTATCACAGCTTCGGAGGCCATGGAATGCGCAGATGGCACAAACCCCCCCTCAATTGACCCCATTTTGGAAAGTAGACACCCCAAGCTATTTGCTGAGAGGTATGGTGAGTATTTTGCAGACCTCGCTTTTTGTCACAAAGTTTTGAAAATTGAAAAAAGAAAAAAAAATACATTTTTCTTTTCTTTCTTCATTTTCAAAAACAAATGAGAGCTACAAAATACTCACCATGCCTCTCAGCAAAAAGCTTGGGGTGTCTACTTTCCAAAATGGGGTCATTTGGGGGGGGGGGGTTGTGCCATCTTGGCATTTTATGGCCTTCAAAACTATGATAGGTAGTGAGGAGTGAAATCAAAAATGTATGCCCTTAGAAATCCTGAAGGCGGTGATTGGTTTTTGGGGCCCCGTACGCAGCTAGGCTCCCAAAAAGTCCCACACATGTGGTATCCCCATACTCAGGTGAAGCAGCAGAATGTATTTTGGGGTGTAATTCCACATATGCCCATGGCATGTTTGAGCAATATATCATTTAGTGACAACTTTGTGCAAAAAAAAAAAAAAAGTTTGTAATTTTCCCGCAACTTGTGGCAAGATATAAAATATTCCATGGACTCAACATTCCTCTCAGCAAATATTTTGGGGTGTCTACTCTCCAAAATGGGGTCATTTGGGGGGGGGTTTGAACTGTCCTGGCATTTTATGGCCTTCAAAACTGTGATAGGTAGTGAGGAGTGAAATAAAAAATTTACGCCCTTAGAAATCCTGAAGGCGGTGCTTGGTTTTCAGGGCCCCGTGCGCGGCTAGGCTCCCAAAAAGTCCCACACATGTGGTATCCCCATACTCAGGAGAAGCAGCTAAATGTATTTTGGGGTGCAATTCCACATATGCCCATGGCCTGTGTGAGCAATATATCATTTAGTGACAACTTTTTGTAAATTTTTTTTTTTTTGTCATTATTCAATCACTTGGCACAAAAAAAAAATAATATTCAATGGGCTCAACATGCCTCTCATCAATTTCCTTGGGGTGTCTACTTTCCAAAATGGGGTCATTTGGGGGGGGGGGTTGTGCCATCTGGGCATTCCATGGCCTCCGAAACTGTGATAGGCAGTGAGGAGTGAAATCAAAAATTTACACCCTTAGAAACCCTGAAGGCGGTGCTTGGTTTTTGGGGTCCTGTATGCGGCTAGGCTCCCAAAAAGTCTCACACATGTGGTATCCCCGTACTCAGGAGAAGCAACAGAATGTATTTTGGGGTGTAATTTCACATATTCCCATGGCATGTTTTTTTTTTTTTTTTGAAAATTATGTTTATTAAATTGTGTGAGCAATATATCATTTAGTGACAACTTTTTGTAAATTTTTTTTTTTTTGTCATTATTCAATCACTTGGCACAAAAAAAAAATAATATTCAATGGGCTCAACATGCCTCTCATCAATTTCCTTGGGGTGTCTACTTTCCAAAATGGGGTCATTTGGGGGGGGGGGGGTTGTGCCATCTGGGCATTCCATGGCCTCCGAAACTGTGATAGGCAGGGAGGAGTGAAATCAAAAATTTACACCCTTAGAAACCCTGAAGGCGGTGCTTGGTTTTTGGGGTCCTGTATGCGGCTAGGCTCCCAAAAAGTCTCACACATGTGGTATCCCCGTACTCAGGAGAAGCAACAGAATGTATTTTGGGGTGTAATTTCACATATTCCCATGGCATGTTTTTTTTTTTTTTTTGAAAATTATGTTTATTAAATTGTGTGAGCAATATATCATTTAGTGACAACTTTTTGTAATTTTTTTTTTTTTTTAGTCATTATTCAATCACTTGGGACAAAAAAAAATAATATTCAATGGGCTCAACATGCCTCTCTGAAATTTCCTTGGGGTGTCTACTTTCCAAAATGGGGTAGATTGGGGGGGGGTTTGTACTGCCCTGCCATTTTAGCACCTCAAGAAATGAGATAGGCCGTCAACTCCAGAAAATGTACCCTAGTTTGTAGACGCTATAACTTTTGCGCAAACCAATAAATATACGCTTATTGACATTTTTTTTACCAAAGACATGTGGCTGAATACATTTTGGACTAAATGTATGACTAAAATTGAGTTTATTGGATTTTTTTTATAACAAAAAGTAGAAAATATAATTTTTTTTTCAAAATTTTCGGTCTTTTTCCATTTATAGCGCAAAAGATAAAAACTGCAGAGGTGATCAAATACCATCAAAAGAAAGCTCTATTTGTGGGAAGAAAAGGACGCAAATTTCGTTTGGGTACAGCATTGCATGACCGCGTAATTGGCAGTTAAAGTGACGCAGTGCCAAATTGTAAAAAGTGCTCTGGTCAGGAAGGGGGTAAATCCTTCCGGGGCTGAAGTGGTTAAAAAGGAGGACAGTCTGAGACAAAGCAAAATTACTTCACCACATTATTATAAATAGTTTTTTATATTGAGGCCTCTTGGGGGGTGCATTTGCTGTTGTTTCTTTTAATTGCTCATTTTTTATTTTATTATTTTTGTAATATTTAAGTGTTTCTTATTTTTTGTGATTAATAAAGATGGTATTATTTTTATATATACGAGTTTCATTGCCAAGCTGTTTTCCTTTTTTAGAGTGAGAAATGGACTTACAATTTGTATATGGAAAGGTAGAGAGTCTCAGTCAGGTTTTTATTTTTGTTGTTGTTCATATTCTTGGTAATGCTGTGGAGAGTAGCAATCAGAACAAGAGAAGTTTCCAAAGACTGAAAAGATGTTTGACTTTTTTAGGCGCCTTTCACACGAACGGCTATACTGCCGCAGTTAAAAGCATGGTTTTTTCCTGTGAAATTCAAGACTCCAGGCACTGCGATCAGCTGCATTTGCACAGTGCGATTAGCTGTGGTTTGCCAATTCCATGGCAACCCGACAGGGTACCAACTCGCATTGCTTGGTATGAATCTTGAGGGGGAACTCCACACCAAATTTTAAATAAAAAACCGGCGTGGGTTCCCCCCCAGGGACATACCAGGCCCTTCGATCTGGTATGGATGTTAAGGGGAACCCCCTACGCGTGGGGTCCCCCCCAAAATCCATAACAAACCCCGATCCGAGCACGCAGCCCAGCCGGTCAGGAAAGGGGGTGGGGACGAGCGAGCGCCCCCCCCTCCTGAACCGTACCAGGCCGCATGCCCTCAACATGGGGGGTGGGTGCTTTGGGGGAGGGGGCGCTCTGCGGGGCCCCCCCATCACAAAGCACCTTGTCAACATGTTGATGAGGACAAGGGCCTCTTCCCGACAACCCTGGCCGTTGGTTGTCGGGGTCTGCGGGTGGGGGGGCTTATCGTAATCCGGGAGCCCCCTTTAATAAGAGACCCCCCGGATCCCGGCCCCCCACCCTATGTGAATGAGTATGGGGTACATGGTACCCCTACCCATTTACCTAGGGAAAAAGTGTCAATAATAAAACACACTACACAGGTCTTTAAAGTAATTTATTTGAGGGGCCTTCTTCCGGCTTCAGGGGTCTCTCCGGTTCCTCTTCTCCCGGCGTCCGGTTGGTTCTTGTCCGCTGTCTCTGGCCTCTTCTCCCGGTGTTCCAGTTCTTCTGCCGGCTCCTCCGCTGTCTTCCTGCCGCTCTTTTGCTAACGGAGGTCCGGACTTCTGGCTTCTGGGCTTCTTCCCTCTTCTCTTCTTCCGATGTTGACACGACGCTCTCTCCGGCTAGAATGCTCTCTGTGAGCTCCGCTCTGACTTATATAGGCGGAAACCCCGCCCCCTTATGCCGTCACAGTCCCTGGGCATGCTGAGACTGTGACGTTTTAGGGGGCGTGGTCACCGGGTGATGTTGACCACACCCCCTAAAACGTCACAGTTCAGAATTCTGATACAACAACCAAGAATATGTAGGCAGCAAAGGTAAAGGAGTAAAGAAAACATACATACATCGGTGGCTCCCTTTTTTTTTTCTTCTTCTTTTTTTCCTCCCCTGCTGGGAGGTATGCATACCAATTCATGAAAAAATAAATAGTAGATTAGATATGAATTATCAGACAGTAGTCCCGGAGGACACAATTTTATCATTGCTTTGGGCATTACCAAGAATACTCAACCATTAATAATTCTTATCCAGTTGCTGACCGGCTCATTATTATTATTATTATTATTATTATACAGGATTTATCTAGCGAGAACAGTTTGGCAGCGCTTTACAACATTAGGGCAGACAGTACAGTTACAATACAATTCAATACAGAGGAATCAGGGGGCCCTGTTTGTTAGAGCTTACAATCTAAAAGGGAGGGTAGTCAAGTGATACAAAAGGTAATAACTGTGAGGGATGAGCTGATGAAGAAAATAAGTTGAGAGTAGGATAGGCTTCTCTGAAGAGAAAAGTTTTCAGGGATCACCTAAAAGTCGATAGAGTTGGAGATAGTCGGACAGATTAGGGTAGGGAATTCCAAAGGATGGGAGAGGCTTGGGAGAAGTCCTGGAGGTGAGAATGGGAGGAGGTGACGAGGGAGCTGGAGAGCAGGAGGTCTTGGGAGGAGTGGAGAGGACAATTTGGTTGGTATTTTGAGACTAGGTTAGTGATATAGCTGTGGCAGAGTTGTGGATGGCTTTGTAAGTTATTGTTAGTATTTTGAATTGAATTTGTTGGGTGCATGGCAGAGAGGGGTAGCACAGCCTGAGCGGTTTGTAAGGTGGATGAGTCTGGCAGCAGCATTCATGATGGACTGAAGGAGGGATAGCCTATGAGGGGGGAGTTGCAGTAGTCAAGGCAAGAGATAACCAGGGAGTAAATCAGGAGCTTTGTGGTTTCATTGGTTAGGAAGGGACGTATTTTAGAGATGTTGAGGAGGTTGAGGTGACAAGCCTTGGAAAGTGATTGGATATGGGGCTGAAAGGAGAGTTCGGAGTCCAGGATAAAACCTAGAACCCTGGCATGCAGGGATGGGTGGATGGTTGTGCCATTGCTCTTGACAGAGAAGTCAGGGGAAGTAACATGTGGGGGAGGAAATATTATGAGCTCGGTTTTGGACAAATTGAATTTGAGGAAGTGGTGTGACATCCAGACAGATATGTCTGTTAGTAGGTTAGTGATGTGTGAGGAGACTGATGGAGTGAGCTGAAGGGTGGAGATAGATTTGGGTGCCAGTTGACCCAGGTAGGAGGTGTAGATTGAAAATAGGAGAGGTCCAAGAACGAACTCTGGGGGACCCCGAGGGAGAAAAGAAAAGGAGTAGAGGAAGTAGAATTGCAAGTGAAACTGAAGGGGCAGTGGAATAGGTAGGATGAGAGCCAGCAAAGAGCATAGTTTCAGAGACCAAAGGAGTAAAGTTTTTTGAGGAGGGGGGTGGTCATTCTTATCAAAGGCAGCCGAAAGGTCCAGAAGCAGGAGTACAGGATAGTGTCCATTGCTTTTTGCTGTTAGTAGGGCATTTGTGAGTATTAAAAGAGCAGTTTCTGTGGAGTGTTGAGGGCAAAAGCCAGACTGAAGGGCATCAAGAAGGTTATTCTTAATGAGATGGTTGTAGACCAAGGTGGTTGTAGTTCAATGAGTTTAAAGGAAAAGGGGAGCAATGAGTGAGTTATGGGTGGAGGCACTGGAGGATGAAGAAAGTTGAAGGTAGAGAAAAGTTGATGGGGACTGGATGTGGTCACTCAGACCTGATAACGGATATAGAAATAAGGAGCAATTTAGGAAACCGTGATCACTAGTCAATTAGCTTCAGTATAAATCATACAAATAGGAAACATAAGTGGAATACAAAGACATTGAATTTCAAAAGAGCAGACCTCCCCAAACTATGAACCTTGCTAGAAGATATAAATTGGGATAAAATCTTAGGAACAAAGAACACTGAGGAAAAATGGTTTTTTTATAAGAGCATATTAAATAAGGGCATTAGCCAGTGCATCCCATTGGGAAATAAATTTAAAAGACTGAACAAAAGTCCTGAATGGCTTAACTCCATTGTAAAAATGCATATAAAAGCAAAGGAGAAGGCCTTTACTAGGCTGAGGGATCATCATCAGCATTCAGACTTTATAAAGAATGCAACAAGGAATGTAAGGGTACAATTAGGGCGGCTAAGATAGAACAAGAAAGACACATAGCAGAGGAGAGCAAAAAAAATCCCAAGAAATTCTTTAAGTATATAAACAGTAAAAAAGAAGTTCATACCACATTGGCACCATAAAGAATGAGGAAGGAAATTTGGTAACAAAGGATGGGGAGATGGCAAAGGTATTGAATTTATTCTTCTCCTCAGCCTTCACGAGGGAATCGGGGGGGGTAACCAAAACTGCAGTGTTTATCCTCATGACACATCACAGGAAGCGCCCTCATGGCTAACAGAGGACAGAATTAGAAATAGACTTGGAAAACTTAACATTAATAAGTCACCGGGGCCAGGTGGCTTGTACCTGAGGGTCCTGGGGGAACTCAGTCAAGTAATTGACAGACCATTGTTCCTCATTTTTACTGACAGTCTACTGACTGGAATGGTACCAGCTTATTGGAGAAAAGCCAGTGTAGCTCCAATATTTGAAAATGGGCAAAAATACATCCCTGGGAATTACAGACCAGTTAGCTTAATATTATTAGTATGCAAGCTCTTGGAGGAGATGATAAAGGACTATATACAAAATTTTACTAATGAAAACTGTATCATTAGCAGTAATCAGCATAGATTCATGAAGAATTGTTCTTGCCAAACCAATCTATATAAAGGAATGTCCGTAGACATGGTGTATCTGGATTTTGCAAAAGCATTTGAAACAGTTCCCCATAAATGTTTACTGTACAGAGTAAGGTCTGTTGGTATAGACCATAGGGTGAGTACATGGATTGAAAACTGGCTACAAGGGCAAGTTCAGAGGGTAGTGATAAATGGGGAGTACTCGGAATGGTCAGGGGTGGAAAGTGGGGTATCCCAGGGTTCCGTGTTGGGACTAATCCTATTTAAATTGTTCATAAACTCATAAACGACTTGGAGAATGGGGTAAACAGTTCAATCTCTGTATTTGCTGATGATACTAAGCTAAGCAGGGCAATAACTTCTCCGCAAGATGTGGAAACCTTGCAAGAAGATCTCAACAAATTAATGGGGTGGGCAACTACATGGCAAATGAGGTTTAATGTGGAAAAATGTAAAATAATTCATTTGGGTGGCAAAAATACGAATGCAATCTACTCACTGGGGGGAATCAAGGATTGAAAAGGACCTGGGGGTCCTAGTAGATGATAGGCTCAGCAAGGGCATGCAATGCCAAGCTGCTGCTAACAAAGCAAACAGAATATTAGCATGCATTAAAAAGGGGATTAACTCCAGGGATAAAGCGATAATTCTCCCACTCTACAAGACTGGTCCGGCCACACCTGGAGTATGCTGTCCAGTTCTGGGCACTAGTCCTCATCAAGGATAGACTGGAAACGGAGTGAGTACAGAGAAGAGCTACAAAGCTAATAAAGGGACTGGAGGATATTAGTTATGAAGAAAGGTTACGAGCACTGAACTTATTCTATCTGGAGAAGAGACGCTTGAGAGTGGATATGATTTTAATTTACAAATACCATACTGGTGACCCCACAATAGGGATAAAACTTTTCAGTGGAAGGGAGTTTAATAAGAAATGTGGCCACTCATTAAGATTAGAAGAAAAGAGGTTTAACCTTAGACTGCATAGAGGGTTCTTTACTGTAAGAGCAGCAAGGATGTGGAATTCATTTCCACAGGCGGTGGTTTCAGTGGGGAGCATCGATAGTTTAAAAAACTATTAGATAAGCACCTGAACGACCCCAACATACAGGGATATACAATGTAATACTGGCATATAATCACACACATAGGTTTGACTTGATGGACTTGTGTCTTTTTTTCAACCTCACCTACTATGTAACTACTATGTAACTATGAGATGGTGTTGATGAGAGTGATAAAATAGGTCTGCTTGGCAGTGAGGAGGCAGGAATTGTAGTTTTGGAGGGCAGATTTGTATTGGTTGAAGTCATTGAGAGACTAATGCCGCGTACACACGATCGGACATTCCAACAACAAAATCCATGTTTTTTTTCCGATGGATGTTGGCTCAAACTTGTCTTGCATACACATGGTCACACAAATGTTGTCTGAAATTCCGATCGTCAAGAACGCGGTGACATACAACACTTACGATGAGCTGAGAAAAATGAAGAGCCAGTGCGGTTCTTCTGCTTGTATCCGAGCATGCGTGGAATTTTGTGCGTCGGAATTGTGTACACACGATCGGAATTTCCGACAACGGATTTTGTTGTCGGAAAATTTGAGATCCAGATCTCAAATTTTGTTTGTTGGAAATTCCGACGGAAAAAATCTCCGATGGAGCCTACATACGGTTGGAATTTCCGGCAACAAGCTGCCATTGAACATTTGTTGTCGGAAATTCCAACCGTGTGTACACGACATTAGTCTTATGCCACGGATGCTCAAGAGCATGGCAACATTTTTTGAAACTTATGGTTTCCTCTGTTTGCCAGGGTTGAAGGGGTCGGGGCCTGATTCTGTGTGTAGTGGGGGGGGGGGGGGGCAAGCTTATCCAAGGAGGAGGATAGGGATCTATTGTAGACAGAAGTGGCTAGATTAGTGCAGGACAGGGGTGAGATTTTGTTATAGAGGTGGTCAGTAGAAAAATAGAGAAGAGAAGGATTGAAGTGGCGAAGGTGTCTATAGGGTAATTGTTAGCTGATTGGAGGGAAAGGTGGTGGAAGACAGGGAGTGAGAGAAACTAATAAGGGGGTGATCAGAGATAGGAAAAGGATTGTTGGATAGGTTGCATGGAGTGCGTGGGTAGGAGAATACAGGGTTGAGGGTGTTGCCATCAGAGTCTAAGCCTGTACCCATTGCTTCAGGTCAAAGGAGGTGGTTAGACTAAGAAGTTTAGAAGTAGCAGTGTTCGTGTTAATAGGGATGTTAAAGTCACCGAGAAGGATTGTGGGAATTTCAGAAGAGAGAGAGTAGGGTAGCCAGTAGGGATGAGCTTCTTGTTCGAGTCGAACCCATGTTCGACTCGAACATCGTCTGTTCGCCCGTTCGCCGAATTGCGAACGATATGGGCCGTTCTCGCCAAATTCGTGTGGCGCGTCACGGCCCATAATTCACTGCGGCATCGCAGTGCATTGCTGGCTGATGATTGGCCAAGCATGCACTATGACCCGCATGCTTGGCCAATCACAGCGCCGAATCACAGCGTCTGAACAGAGAGCCGTAATTGGCCAAAGCCAAGGAGGCTTTGGTCAATTATGGCTCAGGGGATTTAGCACACGCCCCACACTATATAAGGCCGCCTGCACGGCGGCCCTGTGTAGTGTGCGTTCCGGCGTTCATAGATAGAGAGAGAGAGACAGACAGTGTCATTTGATTTGAGTTAGATAGATTAGGCAGAACAGTCAGTCAGTTAGCTGCACTTACAGTGTATTGTGTATATATATGCATCTCAGGTGTTGCACAGGGGCGGATCCAGGGGGGGGCAACGGGGCAATTGCCCCCTCCGAGAAATGTGGGTGAGTGAGCCGGCGGGTGGCTCCGTAATTGAGAGAGCCGCCGGGCGGCTCGGCGGCTCAATAGGTGAAAGAGCCGCCGGGCGGCTCCGTAGAGACAGACAGCGGCAATGGCGTTGTTAGGTGGGTGCGGGGGTGTGCGGTCCGCACCCGGGTGACACCCGCCAGAGGGGTGACAACCGTAGGTAGCGGCACGCACCGCTAACACCGCCCGCTGACCTGATCTGCTTCTCAGGTCTTGCGCTGTGTGTGTGCCTCAGCGCAGCGGACTGAAGCCGCCTCCCCCTCCTCTCTGTTTACATTCACACAGGAGGAGGAGGAGCCCGAGGGACACACACGGCTGTGTGTATCTTCCGGTCCGCGCTGTTCTGAGGTCTGTATTAATGGGGGCTCTGCACTGAGGGGGATTCTGTACCAATGAGGGGCTCTGCACTGAGGGGGATTCAGTACCAATTAGGGGCTCTGCACTGAGGGGGATTCTGTACCAATGGGGGGCTCTGCACTGAGGGGGATTCTGTACCAATTAGGGGCTCTGCACTGAGGGGGATTCTGTACCAATGGGGGGCTCTGCACTGAGGGGGATTCTGTACCAATGGGGGGCTCTGCACTGAGGGGGATTCAGTACCAATTAGGGGCTCTGCACTGAGGGGGATTCTGTACCAATGGGGGGCTCTGCACTGAGGGGGATTCTGTACCAATTAGGGGCTCTGCACTGAGGGGGATTCTGTACCAATGGGGGGCTCTGCACTGAGGGGGATTCTGTACCAATGGGGGCTCTGCACTGAGGGGGATTCTGTACCAATGAGGGGCTCTGCACTGAGGGGGATTCTATACTAATGGGGCTCTGCACTGAGGGGGATTCTGTACCAATGGGGGGCTCTGCACTGAGGGGCATTCTGTACCAATGGGGGGCTCTGCACTGAGGGGGATTCTGTACCAATGGGGGCTCTGCACTGAGGGGGATTCTGTACCAATGGGGGCTCTGCACTGAGGGGGATTCTGTACCAATGGGGGGCTCTGCACTGAGGGGTATTCTATACTAATGGGGGGCTCTGCACTGAGGGGGATTCTGTACCAATGGGGGGCTCTGCACTGAGGGGGATTCTGTACCAATGGGGGGCTCTGCACTGAGGGGGATTCTATACTAATGGGGGGCTCTGCACTGAGGGGGATTCTGTACCAATGGGGGGCTCTGCACTGAGGGGGATTCTGTACCAATGGGGGGATTCTGTACCAATGGGGGGCTCTGCACTGAGGGGGATTCTGTACCAATGGGGGGCTCTGCACTGAGGGGATTCTGTACCAATGGGGGGCTCTGCACTGAGGGGAATTCTGTACCAATGGGGGGCTCTGCACTGAGGGGGATTCTATACCAATGGGGGGCTCTGCACTGAGGGGGATTCTATACAAATAGGGGCCCTGCACTGAGGGGGATTCTATATTAATGGGGGTTCTGCACTGAGGGGGATCTATACTAATGGGGGCTCTGCACTGAGGGGGATTCTATACAAATGGGGGGCTCTGCACTGAGGGGGAGCTATACTAATAGGGGCTCTGCACTGAGGGGGATTCTATACAAATGGGGGGCTCTGCACTGAGGGGGATTCTATATTAATGGGGGTTCTGCACTGAGGGGGATCTATACTAATGGGGGCTCTGCACTGAGGGGGGATTCTATACTAATGGGGGGCTCTGCACTGAGGGGGGATTCTATACTAATGGGGATTACAACATCTCTCTGCTGCCTGTCTCTGGGACACAAGAGACCACCTTAGCAGGTGGCAAGTGACAATCTTCATCTGGTGACAGGCGACGTGGCAAGAGACAATCCGCAACATGTGGCAGGCGACGTGGCAAGTGTCAATCTGCATCTGGTGACAGGTGACGTGGCAAATGACACACTCGGGCTCCCACTGATTCTGCATTATGGTGAGTTAAACTATTTAATTTTTTATAACAATGTAATAATAGTAATAATGCGCTTCAATCATCCTGACACATAACAACCATGGTGCCGTGATGATTGAAGCGCCAACACCAGCCATTTCCCCGATAGATGTACCCCAAAAAAATATATTTTCTGGCAGTGCCCCTCCCGAGACTAGACTCTGGATCCGCCCCTGGTGTTGCATATATATATATGCATATAGAAAAATGCAGCGCATGTACAAAGGAACATAGGTCTTTATAATGGTGAAACAGTAAAGAAATCACTAATTAACCACAGGTGCCTTGAAACACAAACGTCCATAGATGGATGTGAATGTCCAACCGCACAGGAGGTGTAAGTACTCCAAGGGGTGGTGATGGTCTGATGGTTGTCAGAAAACACCTGGCATCATACAGCGACTTCCCAACCGAGAAACTGGGTCCCAATGGGTCATTCAGAGAAAGTGCAAAAAAGCCTCTTACCAGATCCTGTGGATTCCCATGTCAGTGACAGGGAATCGCATGCGCAGTTTGTCACAAATGACGTGGAATGGGAGCTCAGGAATCGCCAATCCCTTGGATTGTGGTCTGTATGGATCTCGGCCGACAACCGGATGGGTCCTCACAACGAACCGTCCTCGCACCGAACCGTCCCAGCGTGCATCAGAAGTTTCACAAACGGTCCCCCGAAAGGAGCAGTTGGAGGGACTGAATCTCATGCGGTAAATGTGGAAACAAAAAGAATGGGCCTCCACATGGTGCAGATAAAAAAGGGGTGTTTTTATTGACAAAAATGACCATATACAAATAAAAGCGTGATCACGGTGGATAAAAACAAATGGGCAACAAGGAGAGTGGTGTATGTACCCGACGCGTTTCGACCTAGGGGTCTTCAACAGGGGCATAGACCACTCACTCCAAGTTGCCAAATATATATAATAAAATTATTTAGAGAAGGACCAATCACAAGGGCTGAAAAACCGGGAGATTTGATTGGGTGAATACAATCACATGACTTGCTTGGATGTCTAAACATGAAAATCATACACAATTTCTATATAAGTAAATGAATGACATTAGGGTGAAGCCCAGGAGACTGTATAAAGGTCTACCAGCAGAAAAATATATAGCTCTATGATCTCTCTAACAAAAATAAAGCATTTAAAGATTTAATGAAAACAGCACTCCTCTGCTGAACGCCCACATGACCAGTCTGTGTAGGAAATGATGTCACGTCTGTGGGCGTGTCCGACGTTTCCCTCTCACATGACTCACTGGGCCAATCGGAGAGCAAACGTCCCACTCATCTCTGCTGAACGTACAATCCGTACACCGCAGAGGGATGGGACTTAAATAAATAAACCTAGTGTCCCGGCAATGCAATCCAGCAAGCAACGGATGCTAAATGAGACAAAACAGCATCCCTATGGTGTATGTGTACAAAAATGTGCTATGCAGCAGACCGGGACCCGATGACCCGGAAGTGTGCATAGAACTCCTGTGAACCGGAAGTGTATGGGAAGTGGGGACACATATAGTGAAATATAATGTGTTTGGGAAATGACTGGCTGAAGTGAAATCGCATAAGTGTGTAAGAAAAAAAAAAAAAAAAAATACTGGAGTGACATTGTAAATGTCTCTTAAAATCCATATGTGTTTTGGTGGGACTGAAATAAAAAAATATTAAAAAATGATGTGAACACAAATTCTCCGGAACGCACATTGTAAAATGTGTTAAAATGAATATATATGTGAAGGGAATGTGTGGATTTGTAAGGTGACCCACACATTCCCTTCACATATATATTCATTTTAACACATTTTACAATGTGCGTTCCGGAGAATTTGTGTTCACATAATTTTTTAATATTTTTTTATTTCAGTCCCACCAAAACACATATGGATTTTAAGAGACATTTACAATGTCACTCCAGTATTTTTTTTTTTTTTTTTTCTTACACACTTATGCGATTTCACTTCAGCCAGTCATTTCCCAAACACATTATATTTCACTATATGTGTCCCCACTTCCCATACACTTCCGGTTCACAGGAGTTCTATGCACACTTCCGGGTCATCGGGTCCCGGTCTGCTGCATAGCACATTTTTGTACACATACACCATAGGGATGCTGTTTTGTCTCATTTAGCGTCCGTTGCTTGCTGGATTGCATTGCCGGGACGCTAGGTTTATTTATTTAAGTCCCATCCCTCTGCGGTGTACGGATTGTACGTACAGCAGAGATGAGTGGGACGTTTGCTCTCCGATTGGCCCAGTGAGTCATGTGAGAGGGAAACGTCGGACACGCCCACGGACGTGACATCGTTTCCTACACAGACTGGTCATGTGGGCGTTTAGGGATAGAGGCCGGCTAATACATAGCCACCTATTGGTCAGCTCCACTTAACATCTTTTGTCTTCTTATTGAGGATTGGCTCCTCTGGCCGACAGGGCGGTAC
This sequence comes from Aquarana catesbeiana, assembly GCF_042186555.1. Taxonomy (NCBI): domain Eukaryota; kingdom Metazoa; phylum Chordata; class Amphibia; order Anura; family Ranidae; genus Aquarana; species Aquarana catesbeiana. Next base: position 519,568,457 of record NC_133324.1, on the reverse strand, counting down.
ATTCTGCTGGACTGTCAGCAGAGGAGTGCTGTTTTCATTAAATCTTTAAATGCTTTATTTTTGTTAGAGAGATCATAGAGCTATATATTTTTCTGCTGGTAGACCTTTATACAGTCTCCTGGGCTTCACCCTAATGTCATTCATTTACTTATATAGAAATTGTGTATGATTTTCATGTTTAGACATCCAAGCAAGTCATGTGATTGTATTCACCCAATCAAATCTCCCGGTTTTTCAGCCCTTGTGATTGGTCCTTCTCTAAATAATTTTATTATATATATTTGGCAACTTGGAGTGAGTGGTCTATGCCGCTGTTGAAGACCCCTAGGTCGAAACGCGTCGGGTACATACACCACTCTCCTTGTTGCCCATTTGTTTTTATCCACCGTGATCACGCTTTTATTTGTATATGGTCGTTTTTGTAAATAAAAACACCCCTTTTTTTATCTGCACCATGTGGAGGCACATTCTTTTTGTTTCCACATTTACCACATGAGATTCAGTCCCTCCAACTGCTCCTTTCGGGGGACCGTTTGTGAAACTTCTGATGCACGCTGGGACGGTTCGGTGTGAGGACGGTTCGTTGTGAGGACCCATCCGGTTGTCGGCCGAGATCCATACAGACCACAATCCAAGGGATTGGCGATTCCTGAGCTCCCATTCCACGTCATTTGTGACAAACTGCGCACGCGATTCCCTGTCGCTGACATGGGAATCCACAGGATCTGGTAAGAGGCTTTTTTGCACTTTCTCTGAATGACCCATTGGGACCCAGTTTCTCGGTTGGGAAGTCGCTGTATGATGCCAGGTGTTTTCTGACAACCATCAGACCATCACCACCCCTTGGAGTACTTACACCTCCTGTGCGGTTGGACATTCACATCCATCTATGGACGTTTGTGTTTCAAGGCACCTGTGGTTAATTAGTGATTTCTTTACTGTTTCACCATTATAAAGACCTATGTTCCTTTGTACATGCGCTGCATTTTTCTATATGCCTATTTTGTTGTTTTTGTCAAACTGTATGCAGCAGCTTTTTATTTATTTCACTGGTTAGCGCGGTGTTTTCTATTTACCTCTTGCATATATATATATATATACAGTACACTGTATTCAGTTTAGCTAGATCCGTTCCTGTTATCTTCTTACTGACAGGCAGGCTTGTCTTGTTACAGTATTTACAGCTACCTGAAGAAAATTGCTGGTGTTCTTTTGATCCTATTAGTACCACAGTCAGGCAGCTAGACTATTTACAGTTAGTGCAGTGCGTCCTGCTTACAGTGTTCAGCTAAAACTACAAGTTAGTGTGGTGCGTCCACCTCACAGTGTTCAGCTAAACCTACAAGTTAGTGTGGTGCGTCCTGCTCACAGTGTTCAGCTAGATCCGTTCCTGCTATCTTCTTACTGACAGGCAGGCTTGTCTTGTTACAGTATTTACAGCTACCTGAAGAAAATTGCTGGTGTTCTTTTGATCCTATTAGTACCACAGTCAGGCAGCTAGACTATTTACAGTTAGTGCAGTGCGTCCTGCTCACAGTGTTCAGCTAAAACTACAAGTTAGTGGGATGCGTCCTGCTCACAGTGTTCAGCTAAACCTACAAGTTAGTGTAGTGAGACCTCTGCACAGTGTTCATCTAAAGCTACAAGTTAGTGCAGTGCGTCCTGCTCACAGTGTTCAGCTAGATCTGTTCCTGTTATCTTCTTACTGACAGGCAGGCTTGTCTTGTTACAGTATTTACAGCTACCTCAAGAAAATTGCTGGTGTTCTTTTGATCCTATTAGTACCACAGTCAGGCAGCTAGACTATTTACAGTTAGTGCAGTGCGTCCTGCTCACAGTGTTCAGCTAAAACTACAAGTTAGTGGGGTACGTCCACCTCACAGTGTTCAGCTAAACCTAGAAGGTAGTGCGGTGCGTCCTGCTCACAGTGTTCAGCTAAAACTACAAGTTAGTGCGGTGCGTCCACCTCAGTGTTCAGCTAAACCTAGAAGTTAGTGCGGTGCGTCCTGCTCACAGTGTTCAGCTAAAACTACAAGTTAGTGCGGTGCGTCCTGCTCACAGTGTTCAGCTAAACCTACAAGTTAGTGTAGTGAGACCTCTGCACAGTGTTCATCTAAAGCTACAAGTTAGTGCAGTGCGTCCTGCTCACAGTGTTCAGCTAGATCTGTTCCTGTTATCTTCTTACTGACAGTCAGGGTTGTCTTGTTACAGTATTTACAGCTACCTGAAGAAAATTGCTGGTGTTCTTTTGATCCTATTAGTACCACAGTCTGGCAGCTAGACTATTTACAGTTAGTGCAGTGCGTCCTGCTCACAGTGTTCAGCTAAAACTACAAGTTAGTGGGATGCGTCCTGCTCACAGTGTTCAGCTAAACCTACAAGTTAGTGAGGTGCTAAGTGGGGTGTTCCATTCCAGTATTAGCATTTTGTCTCACAGACTACTGTGAAAGCTCCAACCAGGAGCTTGTAATTTATGTTGTTCGTAAAAGTTAATGTACAGTTTTTTGTTTTTTTATGGTTGAGGCTACAAACAGCTGATCCCAGTTTCCAGAGTGTTCAGTTTTCACAGTGTTCAGCTAAACTGTGCTCACAGTGTTCAGCTAAACCTACAAGTTAGTGCGGTGCGTCCTGCTCACAGTGTACAGCTAAAACTACAAGTTAGTGCTGTGCGTCCTGCTCACTGTGTTCAGCTAAAACTACAAGTTAGTGTGGTGCGTCCACCTCACAGTGTTCAGCTAAAACTACAAGTTAGTGCGGTGTGTCTACCTCACAGTGTTCAGCTAAACCTACAAGTTAGTGTGGTGCGTCCTCCTCACAGTGTCCAGCTAAACCTACAGGTTATTTTTTTGCGAGCTCTGCACAGTGTTCAGCTAAAGCTACCTGTAGAAGGTTCGTGGTGTTCTCATACTACAGGCAGGCAGTTGATTTTGCTAGCTGCAGTATCAGTGTATATATATATATATATATATATATATATATATATATATATCCCAGCTTAGTGCAGCTACAGGCCATTAGTATGTCTGGAAGGCCAAGAAGGAGAGGGAGACAGTCACAAGCCAATAAGAGAGGGCAAGCAGGCTCTGTGTCTAGTGCTGGTCGTGGAGACGGTGCATCCTCATCAGCACGTGGCCATGGGACACGCTTGGCCTTTTTTTCGGCAGCTGGCTGTGTTGAGCCGCAACACGCGGAAGACTTGGTCGAGTGGATGACCAAGCCGTCCTCATCCTCCTCATCCTCTCTCACCCATGCCCAGGGTACTTTGTCTGGCAAAGCAGTGGCCTCTTCCCTTGGCTCAATGTCATCAGTGACTCCTTCCCTAGCCCCACCATGTCCTCCTGAGGAGTCCCTCGAACTGTTTGACCACAGTGTTGGGTACATGCTCCAGGAGGATGCCCAGCGTTTGGAAGGCTCTGATGATGATACTGAGCTCGATGAAGGCAGTAACGTGAGCACGGACAGAGGGGGTGCCCAAGAAGGACAGAAATCTGGCAGTCATGCTCCCCCTGCTGCAGCATACTGCCAGGTTTGCTCCAGTGATGAGGAGGGAGGGGATGATGAGGTCACTGACTCAACGTGGGTGCCTGATAGGAGAGAGGAGGAGGAGGAGGCACATCACCAACGAGGCAGGATGCTCTCCAGGGGCCAGCCTAAGGGCAGCACCTTGACTGCATCACACCCCAAAGCTCCACATGTGCAGGGCGCTGCAGTCTCTGCGCGTTATTCAAAAAGTTCTTTGGTGTGGGCCTTTTTTGAGACGAGTGCATCAGATCGCACCGCTGCTATTTGCAATATATGTCTCGCGTGGCCAAAACATCTCCCGCTTGGGTACCACATGCTTGACCAGACATATGTTGACCTGCCATGCAGTTCGTTGGCAAGCGTATCTAAAAGACCCACACCAAAGAACAAAGAGGACCTCTCCTTGCTCATCAGCTGAGATCTCCAACCCCACTATACCTTCAGTCCTCTCTGAGACCTGCACTGAGAGGAATGAAGGTGTAGAATTAGGTGTGTCACAGCCAAGTATTTGTGGGCAATCTGCTTTTGGTACACCGACGTCAGCTTGTACCAGGCAAATTTCCCTGCCCCAGCTGCTGCACCGCCGAAAGAAGTTTGCTCCCAGCCATCCACATGCCCAGCGGTTGAATGCTAGCTTGGCAAAATTGCTAGCACTTCAACTGCTGCCTTTTCAGTTGGTAGACTCTGCCCCCTTCCGTGAGTTTGTGGAATGTGCGGTTCCTCAGTGGCAGGTACCCAAACGCCACTTTTTCTCACGGAAGGCGATTCCGGCTCTCTACCGGCACGTGGAAGGCAATGTCCATGCCTCGCTGGACAGGGCGGTCAGTGGTAAGGTGCATATTACCACTGACTCATGGTCCAGCAGGCATGGACAGGGACGTTACCTAAGTTTCACGGCGCATTGGGTGACTTTGGCTGGCATTGGCTGGCAGCTGGGAAGGATGCAGGACAAGGTGCAGTAGTGTTGGAGGTTGTTCCGCCACCACGCCTCCAAAATGCTAATGATTGTGACACACCTCTCTCCTCCACCCCCTCCTCTTCTTCTTCCTCCATGGCCTCTTCCTGTGCTTTGTCCTTGGAACCAGCGGTGCTCCGTAGCCGTTCAAGGGGTTACGCAAGTACGCAGGCCAAAAGATGCCATGCGGTGCTTGAGCTGGTGTGCTTGGGGGACAGGAGCCACACTGGGGCAGAGGTTCTGTCAGCTCTGCAGGGGCAGGTTCAGAGGTGGTTGACGCCACGCCAACTTAAGGCAGGAATGGTGGTTTGTGACAATGGCACCAACCTCCTCTCTGCCCTCCGACAGGGACAAATGACCCATGTGCCCTGTTTGGCTCACGTCCTTAACTTGGTGGTGCAGTGGTTCTTGGGCAGGTACCCGGGCTTACAGGATGTCCTGAGGCAGGCCAGGAAAGTCTGTGTGCATTTCCGCCGGTCATATAATGCCAGTGCTCAGCTGACGGACCTCCAAAAGGAGTTTAACCTGCCCAAGAACCGCCTAATCTGTGACATGCCCACCAGGTGGAACTCAACGTTGGCCATGCTGCAGCGGCTGCACACACAGCAGAGGGCCATCAATGAGTACCTGTGCGACTATGGCACCAGGACAGGGTCAGGGGAGCTTGTTTTTTTTTTCCCCACGCCAGTGGGCCATGATCAGGGATGCATGCACTGTCCTGTCACCATTTGAGGAGGCCACGAGGATGGTGAGCAGTGACAGTGCATGCATCAGTGACACTGTCCCCCTTGTCCACCTGTTGGAGCACACGCTGCGTGGAATAATGGACAGGGCACTTGAGGCAGAACAGAGGCAGGAAGAGGAGGACTTCCTTAGCTCTCAAGGCCCCCTTTATCCAGACAGTGTTCCTGCGTGCCCGCCGATCACACAGGAAGAGGAGGAGGAGGAGGAGTAAGATTGTGTCAGTATGGAGGTGGAGCCTGGCACTCAGCATCAGCAGCAGTCTTTAAGGGATCAGTCCCAAGAAACACATGGACTTGTACGTGGCTGGGAGGAGGTGGCTGCGGACCATGTCGTCCTTAGTGACCCAGAGGACTCCGGACCGAATGCCTCAGCAAACCTACGCTGCATGGCCTCCCTGATCCTGCAAAGCCTGCGGAAGGATCCTCGTATTCGTGGTATCAAGGAGAAGGACCAATACTGGCTGGCAACCCTCCTTGATCCACGTTACAAGGGTAAGGTTGCAGACCTTATCTTGCCATCGCAGAGGATGAAACATCTTCGGGAGGCCTTGCAGAAAGGTCTGTGCAACGCGTTCCCAGAGACTGGGAGGTTACAAACTCCTGTTTCTGGACAACGTGTTGCTGAGGCTTCGGTCAGTCAAAGAAGGAGCGGTGGAGAAGGTGGCCGTCTGACCGATGCGTTCAGACAATTTTTTGGTCAGCAGCCCCAAGGTATGATCAGTTCCAGCAACCGTCGCCAGCGTCTGTTTTACATGGTGCAGGAATACCTAGGGGCAAGATCTGACTTGGACACCTTTCCCACTGAAAATCCTCTGGGTTACTGGGTCTTGAGGATGGATCACTGGCCAGAGCTTGCACAGTATGCAATTGAGCTACTGGCCTGTCCTGCATCCAGCGTTCTTTCGGAACGCACATTCGGTGCTGCTGGAGGCTTTGTACAGGGTGCGTCTGTCCACCGACTCGGTCGATCGACTGACCTTCATAAAAATGAATCAGTCTTGGATCACCACCAGCTACCAAGCACCTGATGCTGATGTAACCGAATAATTTTTTTTGAAATCTCAGATCCCTTCAAAGACTGCCTATGCTGATGCTGAGTGACTATCCCTGAGTAATTATCCTCTTCCTCAATCATCACACTGATAGCTTGTAAGAACATTTTTGGTTCTGGGCGCCACCACCAGTGCCTAAGGCCCAATTTTTCAGCCCCTGTTTAACAGGGGCGTGTAATTACAATTTTTGATGCAATACTTTGCAACAGGGCTCGTTTCTGCGTTACAACTAGAGTATCTGTGAGGGGTTGCAGTGTTGTGGCACCAGCACCAGTGCCTAAGGCCCAATTTTTCAGCCCCTGTTTAACAGGGGCGTGTAATTACAATTTTTGATGCAATACTTTGCAGCAGGGCTCATTTCTGCGTTCCAACTAGAGTATCTGTGAGAGGTTGCAGTGTTGTGGCACCAGCACCAGTGCCTAAGGCCCAATTTTTCAGCCCCTGTTTAACAGGGGCGTGTTATTACAATTTTTGATGCAATACTTTGCAGCAGGGCTCATTTCTGAGTTCCAACTAGAGTATCTGTGAGGGGTTGCAGTGTTGTGGCACCAGCACCAGTGCCTAAGGCCTAATTTTTCAGCCCCTGTTCAACAGGGGCATGTAATTACAATTCTTGATCTAATATTTCACAGCAGGGCCCATTTCTGCACCCACCAAGAGCGAGTGAGGACTTACAGTGTTGTGGCACCAGCACCACCACCACCAAAGGCCCAATTTTTCTGTCCTTGTTCAACAGGGGCATGTAATTACAATTCTTGATCTAATATTTCACAGCAGAGCCCATTTCTGTACCCACCAAGAGCGAGTGATGAATTACAGTGTTGTGGCACCAGCACCATCACCACCACCAAAGGCCCAATTTTTCTGCCCTTGTTCAACAGGGGCATGTAATTACAATTCTTGATCTAATATTTCACAGCAGGGCCCTGTGAGGGCTTACAGTGTTGTGGCCACAACAACACCTAAGGCCCAAATTTCTGCCGAGTATATAGGGCAGGCCCCTACTTTCAAACATCTAACTTACAAACGACTCCTACTTGCAAACGGAAGGAGACAACAGGAAGTGAGATGAAATCTACCCCTAGGAAGGGAAATTCTCTCCTGTAAGAGTTAATATGGGAAAAACATTTCTCCTTTCCACTGATGCTTTCCAATCCTTGTTCCACAAAAAAACCCAAATTTTCAAAAAACATTTGTCATTTGGACAAAAAGTGAGGTGAAATCTTCTGAAGAGGAGGAAAGACAGCAAAACAAATGTCACAGGGGTGATAACCCTTCCCTATGTTTTCCAAAAAGCTTAAAAAAGATTTTTTGGCTGGAGCTAAACACGTTAAAAATGTACCCATTAAAAATTACAAACAGATTCTACTTAACAACAAACCTACAGTCCCTGTCTTGTTTGCACCGCCTGTATACTGCTGTTCAGAGTATATAGGGCCTGGTGGCCCCACACCTTTCCTTATTTTAATTTGGGTGCAGGGTTCCCCTTAATATCCATACAAGACCCAAAGGGCCTAGTAATGGTCTGGGGGGTACCCGTTTGTCTCACTGATTTTCATCCATATTGCCAGGACCCGACATTACATTAAACCCGCAAGCAGTTTTAAATGAGATTTTTTCCTTTAAAAATGACATTTTGTGCAGGGACTGTTCTAAACACGGGAAACACGCGCCACTTTACAGGCATACTATAGACACACCCCAGGTACGATATTTAAAGGAATATTTCACTTTTTCTTTTTTACTTTAAGCATCATTAAAATCACTGCTCCCGAAAAAACGGCCGTTTTTAAAAGTTTTTTTTGCATCGATACAAGTCCCCTGGGGTAGGACCCGGGTCCCCAAACCCTTTTTAGGACAATACCATGCAAATTAGCCTTTAAAATGAGCACTTTTGATTTCAAATGTTCGAGTCCCATAGACGTCAATGGGGTTCTAACGTTCGTGCGAATTTTCGGTCCGTTCGCAGGTTCTGGTGCGAACCGAACCGGGGGGTGTTCGGCTCATCCCTAGTAGCCAGGCAGAAAACTCTTTAAGGAAAGTTGATAATGGTCCAGGGGTTGGTAGATCACAGCAATTCTTAAGGAAATTGGAGAGAATCGACACATTGATGAGAGAGATAGAGGGAGGGAGGAGATTGGAGAACCTAGAAGGTGCTCTGTGGGGATAGGAGGATTCCCACTCCACCTCCCTTGCATCAACTAGGTTTAGGGAAGTGAGTCCAGAGAAGTCCATCATGGGAGAGGGCAGCAGGAGAAGGAGTGTCAGAATCATGAAGCCAGGTTTCGGTGACAGCAAGTAGATTAACCACTTGCCGACCGCTGCACGCCGATATACGTCAGCACAATGGCAGCGGTGGGCAAATGGGCGTACTTATAGGTCCCCTTTAATTGGTGGGGTTAGCGGGCGCGCGCTGCGTACAGCGTGACCGTGCCCGCGGGACTGGCGGACTTGATGTCCGCCGTTCTCCTGGCGATCGTGTCATGGAGCCGCAGAATGGGGAAGTGCCTATGTAAACAAGGCATTTCCCCATTCTGCCTTGTGTCATGACAGAGATCACTGCTCCCTGTCATTGGGAGCTTTTATGGTTGTCATGTGAGTTGTAGCCCACCCCCCCAGTTAGAATCACTCCCTAGGACACAATTCATCGCCCCCTAGTGGTTAATCCCTTCTCTGCCAGTGTCATTTACACAGTAATCAGTGCATTTTTATAGCACGGATCGCTGTATACAGTCAGGTCTATAAATATTGGGACATCAACACAATTCGAATCTTTTTGGCTCTATACACCAACACAATGGATTTGAAATGAAACAAAAAAGATGTGCTTTAACTGCAGACTTTCTGATTTATTTGAGGGTATTTACATCCAAATGAGGTGAATGGTGTAGGTATTACAACAGTTTGTATATGTGCCTCCCACTTTTTAAGGGACCAAAAGTAATGGGACAGATTAACAATCATCCATCAAACTTTCACTTTTTAAATACTTGGTTGCAAATCCTTTGCAGTCAATTACAGCCTGAAGTCTGGAACACATAGACATCACCAGATGCTGAGTTTCATCCCTGGTGATGCTCTGCCAGGCCTCTACTGAAACTGTTTGCAGTTCCTGCTTGTTCTTGGGGCATTTTTCCTTCAGTTTTGTCTTCAGCAAGTGAAATGCATGCTTAATCGGATTCAGGTCAGGTGATTGACTTGGCCATTGCATAACATTCCACTTCTTTCCCTTAAAAAAGTCTTTGGTTGCTTTCGCAGTATGCTTCGGGTCATTGTCCATCTGCACTGTGAAACGCCGTTCAATGAGTTCTGAAGCATTTTGCTGAATATGAGCAGATAATATTGCCCGAAACACTTCAGAATTCATCCTGCTGCTTTTGTCAGCAGTCACATCATCAATAAATACAAGAGAACCAGTTCCATTGGCAGCCATACATGCCCACGCCATGACACTACCACCACCATGCTTCACTGATGAGGTGGTAGGCTTTGGATCATGAGCAGTTCCTTTCCTTCTCCATACTCTTCTCTTCCCATCACTCTGATACAAGTTGATCTTGGTCTCATCTGTCCATAGGATGTTGTTCCAGAACTGTGAAGGCTTTTTTTAGATGTTGTTTGGCAAACTCTAATCTGGCCTTCCTGTTTTTGAGGCTCACCAATGGTTTCCATCTTGTGGTGAACCCTCTGTATTCACTCTGGTGAAGTCTTCTCTTGATTGTTGACTTTGACACACATACACCTACCTCCCGGAGAGTGTTCTTGATCTGGCCAACTGTTGTGAAGGGTGTTTTCTTCACCAGGGAAAGAATTCTTTGGTCATCCACCACAGTTGTTTTCCATGGTCTTCCGGGTCTTTTGGTGTTGCTGAGCTCACCGGTGCTTTCTTTCTCTTTAAGGATGTTCCAAACAGTTGATTTGGCCACACCTAATGTTTTTGTTATCTCTCTGATGGGTTTTTGTTTTTTAGCCTAATGATGGCTTGCTTCACTGATAGTGACAGCTCTTTGGATCTCATATTGAGAGTTGACAGCAACAGATTCCAAATGCAAATAGCACACTTGAAATGAACTCTGGACCTTTTATCTGCTCCTTGTAAATGGGATAATGAGGGAATAACACACACCTGGCCATGGAACAGCTGAGCAGCCAATTGCCCCATTACTTTTGGTCCCTTACAAAGTGGGAGGCACATATACAAACTGTTGTAATTCCTATACCGTTCACCTGATTTGGATGTAAATACCCTCAAATTAAAGCGGAAACTCTGCAGTTAAAGCACATCTTGTTAGTTTAATTTCAAATCCATTGTGGTGGTGTATAGAGCTAAAAAGATTAGAATTGTGTCGATGTCCCAATATTTATGGACCTGACTGTAAATGACAATGGTCCAAAAAATGTGTCAAAAGTTTCCGATGTGTCTGCCGTAATGTCGCAGTCACGATAAAAATCACAGATCGCCACCATTACTAATAAAAAAAAATAATAATAAAAATGCCATAAAACTATCCCCTATTTTGTAGACGCTATAACTTTTGTGCAAACCAATCAATATACGCTTATTGTGATTTTTTTACCAAAAATATGTAGAAGAATACATATCGGTCTAAACTGAGGACAAAATTAGCTTGTTTTTTTTTAAATTGTTGCTCTTTTTTTGTTTATAGCGCAAAAAATAAAAATCGCAGAGGTGATCAAATATCACCAAAAGAAAGCTCTATTTGTGGGAAAGAAAGGATGTCAATTCTGTTTGGGTGCAACGTCGCACAACTGCGCAATTGTCAGTTAAAGCATTGCAGCGCCTAATCGCAAAAAGTGCTCTGGTCGGGAAGGGGGTAAAATCTTCCGGTGCTGAATCGGTTAAAGGAGTTAGTGACAGAGAGGTCCTGAACAACGGTGAGTTTGTTGCAAACAGCGGGCATACCAGAGGGCACAGGAAAAGGGGAGGCTGGTTTTGGAAAGAAGAGGAATGGAGACTAAATTATGCAGATAGCGCCTGCTGCCAGAGGATGTGGTGATGGGTGCGTTGGATACAGTTAAATAAGGGAGGCCCATGGTTTGGGGATATATCTCCAGAGGTTAGGAGAAGCAGAAGAGTGAGGGAGGTAATATGAGAGTACGATTTATATGAGGGTACATGTGCGAAATGATAAAATAAAGAATAATGCCGCGTACACACGAGCGGACTTTTTGACCGGACTGGTCCGACAGTCTATCCGACAGACTTTGGCGGACTTCCCGAACAAATGGATTTGCCTACACACAATCACACCAAAGTCCGACGGATTCGTACGTGAAGACGTACGACCGGACTAAAATAAGGAAGTTGATAGCCAGTAGCCAATAGCTGCCCTAGCGCCGGTTTTCGTCCGTCGGACTAGCATACAGACGAGCGGACTTTTTCAACCGGAATCGAGTCCGTCGGAAAGATTTGAAACGTTCTAAATCTAAAGTCCATCAGATTTTCGACCGAAAAAGTCTGCTGCAGGTCCGATGAAGCCCACACATGGTCGAATTGTCCGCCAGACTCGGTCCGTCGGACCAGTCCGGTCGAAAAGTCCACTCGTGTGTACGGGGCATAAGGCGATATACATGTTCATATAAAAAAACTAACGTACATCTTCGCCAGCACACCATGGATCAGCAAAAAGTTGTCCAAGAAGGTTTTTTTTAATGGAAAGAAGTTACATCACAAAAGAGGTGCAACGATTCAGGGCCGCGCAGGACCCCTTAGTCAGGCAAGGGAACACTTGCCTGACGAAGGGGTCCTGCGCTGCCCCGAAAACGTTGCACCTCTTTTGTGATGTAACTTCTTTCCATTAAAAAAACCTTCTTGGACAACTTTTTGCTGATCCATGGTGTGCTGGCGAAGATGTACGTTTGTTTAATGCTTCCAGTACCCAACTGGTAATTACTACAGCACCCATTATTTTGGTGCCATTTTACAGGGAACGTGTGCGATTGGAATATTAAATTGGCTCATATAAAAAAACTGTCACAAAGAAAAACACTGCATCAAACTCAAATGTGCACATTAATGAGAAAATAAGAAAGAATAAGGTCCATAAGTGAATAAATCCCAACACCAAAACAGAATGCTCTGAGATAGAACTTCTAGATCTTCCACTACGTGCATTCCACGTCTCACTCCGAAGGTGCAAAGCCTGGTGTGGTATATCAAATATGAACCCGAAAATGACGGATCCTCCGCATGCACGCTACCCCCAGGGATCAGTTGACTCACACACGCTGTTTACACCTAGTGCCAGGCCAGGCACTATCACATGTGAGTGTAACTGCTATTATTGCTGCTGTTTTTACTCTATTAAAAATTGCTACACTATGAGACTTTCATCTGTGTCTACTGTGGAGTCATTTTTTACATTCTAGCTCCTTCCTAAGTGGCCAATGGGGTGGATTCATGCCATTAGTGGAACCACTTTGGGGTTCCCAAAGTGTTTCTCGACCATCCTGTAAAAAGGGGTCAAACAGCTCTGGTGAGTGGCCATCTTTATACTAAACAAGTTTTATCTCAGAGCATTCCGTTTTGGTGTTGGGATTTATTCACTTATGGACTTGATGCTTGCTTATTTTCTCATTAATGTGCACATTTGAGTTTGATGCAGTGTTTTTCTTTGTGACAGTTTTTTTATATGAACATGTATAGCGCTGTTTGTTTATATGTTTTCATCCCCACAAGGCGCCATTTTTTTGGTAAACATTTTTTGTATTTGATGGTACATGCCTCAGCATCCTGGGGGTTTTATTAGCATGTGGGATTAGAATTAGGAGGAGGTGATGACTGCAATAATAAGAAGAGGACAGAAGCGATGGTGATATATACTGATTGTGGAGAAGAGGGGTGAAGGAAAGAGTGTTTAAGGAGAGAGGCTGCAAATGTGAAAAGGAGAGCTAAAGAGTGCATGTTTCAGAGAGGAAGGAGAGCTGATTTGGAAACAAGGTCACCTGCAGTCTGATGATTTGTAAAGTAGTTTGCTGTTGATGTTTGCTTTGTGCAAATCGCTTCAGTGCAATAGCAGAAGTGCCACTTATTTAAAGAACCCCACTTCTTTGGAAGAACCCTAAACATGCCCTCCCAGCATATGCCCCCCCCCCCACATGTGCTTCCCCATTAAGAAGGTCTTGTTTTATACTGTGGTGATTGTGGATGGAATTTGCCAATGAATCAGGAGTTAATATCAGGCACACAGCTGGCAGAGCAAACTTTTCACACCACAATCAAACTGCAAGAGGACTAGACATGTTCGTTTCGTTATGAAAATTTCTGCTGAATTTTCGTTATTCTATAATTCGGATGTATCCGAATTAGAATAGTACTGAATTTAAACAAATCTGAAATAGCACAGTTACATACCGTATTTATCGGCGTATAACATGCACTTTTTTACCCTTAAAATCAGGGGAAAATCATGGGTGCGTGTTATATGCCAATCCCCCGCCGATTGTGAGCGGAAGATCGAGTCGCCGAGATACAAAGCCGAGTGTACTCCGCTCAGCTCACAGTCACGCCCAGTCCCGCCCTATGATGGACATAACACAGGGACTGGGCATGACTGTGAGCGGAGCTCGGCTCCGCTCGGGACTGCAAGAGCCGCCGAGAGGACCCGAGTGCCGCCGAGAGGACCCGAGAGCCGCCGAGGGGACCCGAGAGCCGCCGAGAGGACCCGAGAGCCGCCGAGAGGACCCGGCACCATTTTTAAACTGGAAGACTGCAATGAAAAGGCTGCAATGACAAGGCTACACTGACAAGGCTACACTGACAAGGCTGCAAATGACATGTGATAAGGCTGCATTGATGGGCATTTAAATGTGAGTTTTTTCCTTAAACTTCCCTCCTAAAAGTTTTTTCCCTAAAATTCCCTCCTAAACTTGGGGTGCGTGTTATACGCCGGTGCGTGTTATACACCGATAAATACTGTAGTTACATAGTAGGTGAGGTTGAAAAAAGACACAAGTTCAGCCTGTGTGTGTGATTATATGTCAGTATTACCTTGTATATCCCTGTATGTTGTGGTCATTCAGGTGCTTATATAATAGTTTCTTGAAACTATCGAAGCTCCCCGCTGAGACCACCGCTTGTGGAAGGGAATTCCACATCTTTCCCGCTCTTACAGTAAAGAACCCTTTACGTAGTTTAAGGTTAAACCAATTTTCTTCTAATTTTAATGAGTGACCACGAGTCTTGTTAAACTCCCTTCCACGAAAAACTTTTATCCCAATTGTGGGGTCACCAGTACAGTATTTGTAAATTGAAATCATATCCCCTCTCAAGCGTCTCTTCTCTAGAGAGAATAAGTTCAGTGCTCGCAACCTTTCCTCAAAACTAATATCCTCCAGACCCTTTATTAGCTTTGTTGCCCTTCTTTGTACTCGCTCCATTTCCAGTACATCCTTCCTGAGGACTGGTGCCCAGAACTGGACAGCATACTCTAGGTGCGGCCGGACCGAATTATCATTTTATCTGTGAAATTAATCCCCTTTTTAACCAGTTGCCGACCGCCGCACGATGATGTACGTCGACAGAGAGGCACGGGCAGGCAAAAGGGCTTACCTGTACGTCCTTGCCTGCCCGCGGGTGGGGGGTCCGATCGGACCCCCCCCGGTGCCCGCGGCGGTCGGCAAATCTCCCCCGGCGATCGGTGGTGAGGGGGAGGCCATCCATTCGTGGCCCCCCCCTCGCGATCGCTCCCAGCCAATGGGATCATTTCCCTGCCTCTGTATTGTACACAGAGGCAGAGGAAATGATGTCATCTCTCCTCGGCTCGGTATTTTCCGTTCTGGGCCGAGGAGAGAAGACTGTAATGTGAGTGCACCAACACACACACACACACACACACAGTAGAACATGCCAGGCACACAAAACACCCCGATCCCCCCCCCCAATCACCCCCCTCCCCCCGTCACAAACTGACACCAAGCAGGTTTTTTTTTTTTTTTCTGATTACTGTATTGGTGTCAGATTGTGACAGTGGCAGTGAGTGTTAGGCCCCCTTTAGGTCTAGGATACCACCCTAACCCCCCCTAATAAAGTTTTAACCCCTTGATCACCCCCTGTCACCAGTGTCGCTAAGCGATCATTTTTCTGATCGCTGTATTAGTGTCGCTGGTGACGCTAGTTAGGGATGTAAATATTTAGGTTCGCCGTCAGCGTTTTATAGCGACAGGGACCCCCATATACTATCTAATAAATGTTTTAACCCCTTGATTGCCCCCTAGTTAACCCTTTCACCACTGATCACCGTATAACCGTTACGGGTGACGCTGGTTAGTTCGTTTATTTTTTATAGTGTCAGGGCACCCTCCGTTTATTACCGAATAAAGGTTTAGCCCCCTGATCGCCCGGCGGTGATATGCGTCGCCCCAGGCAGCGTCAGATTAGCGCCAGTACCGCTAACACCCACGCACGCAGCATACGCCTCCCTTAGTGGTATAGTATCTGAACGGATCAATATCTGATCCGTTCAGATCTATACTAGCGTCCCCAGCAGTTTAGGGTTCCCAAAAACGCAGTGTTAGCGGGATCAGCCCAGATACCTGCTAGCACCTGCGTTTTGCCCCTCCGCCCGGCCCAGCCCAGCCCACCCAAGTGCAGTATCGATCGATCACTGTCACTTACAAAACACTAAACGCATAACTGCAGCGTTCGCAGAGTCAGGCTTGATCCCTGCGATCGCTAACAGTTTTTTTGGTAGCGTTTTGGTGAACTGGCAAGCACCAGCCCCAGGCAGCGTCAGGTTAGTGCCAGTAGCGCTAACACCCACGCACGCACCGTACACCTCCCTTAGTGGTATAGTATCTGAACTGATCAATATCTGATCCGATCAGATCTATACTGGCGTCCCCAGCAGTTTAGGGTTCCCAAAAACGCAGTGTTAGTGGGATCAGCCCAGATACCTGCTAGCACCTGCGTTTTGCCCCTCCGCCTTGTATCGATTGATCACTGTCACTTACAAAACACTAAACGCATAACTGCAGCGTTCGCAGAGTCAGGCCTGATCCCTGCGATCGTTAACAGTTTTTTTGGTAGCGTTTTGGTGAACTGGCAATCGCCAGCGGCCTAGTACACCCCGGTCGTAGTCAAACCAGCACTGCAGTAACACTTGGTGACGTGGCGAGTCCCATAAGTGCAGTTCAAGCTGGTGAGGTGGCAAGCACAAGTAGTGTCCCGCTGCCACCAAAAAGACAAACACAGGCCCGTTGTGCCCATAATGCCCTTCCTGCTGCATTCGCCAATCCTAATTGGGAACCCACCACTTCTGCAGCGCCCGTACTTCCCCCATTCACATCCCCAACCAAATGCAGTCGGCTGCATGAGAGGCATTTTTATGTCCTCCCGAGTACCCCTACCCAACGAACCCCCCCAAAAAAGATGTGTCTGCAGCAAGCGCGGATATAGGCGTGGCACCCGCTATTATTGTCCCTCCTGTCAATCCTGGTCTTTGCATTGGTGAATGTTTTGAACGCTACCATTCACTAGTTGAGTATTAGCGTAGGGTACAGCATTGCACAGACTAGGCACACAAATGCCATCGCATTTTGAGAGACCCGAACCTGGAACCGGTTACAGTTATAAAAGTTACAGTTACAAAAAAAGTGTAAAAAAAAAAAAAAAAAACACAAACAAAAATATAAAATAAAAAATAATAGTTGTCGTTTTATTGTTCTCTCTCTATTCTCTCTCTATTGTTCTGCTCTTTTTTTTACTGTATTCTATTCTGCAATGTTTTATTGTTATTATGTTTTATCATGTTTGCTTTTCAGGTATGCAATTTTTTATACTTTACCGTTTACTGTGCTTTATTGTTAACCATTTTTTTGTCTTCAGGTACACCATTCACGACTTTGAGTGGTTATACCAGAATGATGCCTGCAGGTTTAGGTATCATCTTGGTATCATTCTTTTCAGCCAGCGGTCGGCTTTCATGTAAAAGCAATCCTAGCGGCTAATTAGCCTCTAGACTGCTTTTACAAGCAGTGGGAGAGAATGCCCCCCCCCCACCGTCTTCCGTGTTTTTCTCTGGCTCTCCTGTCTTAACAGGGAACCTGAGAATGCAGCCGGTGATTCAGCCAGCTGACCATAGAGCTGATCAGAGACCAGAGTGGCTCCAAACATCTCTATGGCCTAAGAAACCGGAAGCTACGAGCATTTTATGACTTAGATTTCGCCGGATGTAAATAGCGCCATTGGGAAATTGGGGAAGCATTGTATCACACCGATCTTGGTGTGGTCAGATGCTTTGAGTGCAGAGGAGAAATCTAGGGTCTAATAGACCCCAATTTTTTCAAAAAAGAGTACCTGTCACTACCTATTGCTATCATAGGGGATATTTACATTCCCTGAGATAACAATAAAAATTATTTAAAAAAAAAAAAAAAAAATGAAAGGAACAGTTTTAAAGATAAAAAAGCAAAAAAATAATAAAGAAAAAAAAAAGCACCCCTGTCCCCCCTGCTCTCGCGCTAAGGCGAACGCAAGCGTCGGTCTGGCGTCAAATGTAAACAGCAATTGCACCATGCATGTGAGGCATCACCGCGACGGTCAGATTGAGGGCAGTAATTTTAGCAGTAGACCTCCTCTGTAAATCTAAAGTGGTAACCTGTAAAGGCTTTTAAAGGCTTTTAAAAATGTATTTATTTTGTTGCCACTGCACGTTTGTGCGCAATTGTAAAGCATGTCATGTTTGGTATCCATGTACTCGGCCTAAGATCATCTTTTTTATTTCATCAAACATTTGGGCAATATAGTGTGTTTTAGTGCATTAAAGTGTGTTTTTTCCCCAAAAAATGCGTTTGAAAAATCGCTGCGCAAATACTGTGTGAAAAAAAAACATTTTAATTTGTAGGGCATTTGCTTTAAAAAAATATATAATGTTTGGGGGTTCAAAGTAATTTTCTTGCAAAAAAAAAACAGTTCAAACCCCCCCCAAATGACCCCATTTTGGAAAGTAGACACCCCTAGCTATTTGCTGAGAGGCATGTCGAGTCCATGGAATATTTTATATAGTGACACAAGTTGCGGGAAAGAGACAAATTTTTTTTTTTTTTGCACAAAGTTGTCACTAAATGATATATTGCTCAAACATGCCATGGGAATATGTGAAATTACACCCCAAAATACATTCTGTTGCTTCTCCTGAGTACGGGGATACCACATGTGTGAGACTTTTTGGGAGCCTAGCCGCGTATGGGACCCCGAAAACCAATCACCGCCTTCAGGCTTTCTAAGGGCGTAAATTTTTGATTTCACTCTTCACTGCCTACCACAGTCTCGGAGGCCATGGAATGCCCAGGTGGCACAAAACCCCCCCAAATGACCCCATTTTGGAAAGTAGACACCCAAAGCTATTTGCTGAGCGGTATAGTGAGTATTTTGCAGACCTCACTTTTTGTCACAAAGTTTTGAAAATTAAAAAAAGAAAAAAAAAATTTTTTTTTTGTCTTTCTTCATTTTCAAAAACAAATGAGAGCTGCAAAATACTCACCATGCCTCTCAGCAAATAGCTTGGGGTGTCTACTTTCCAAAATGGGGTCATTTGGGGGGGGGGTTTGTGCCACCTGGGCATTCCATGACCTCCGAAACTGTGATAGGCAGTGAAGAGTGAAATCAAAAATGTACACCCTTAGAAATCCTGAAGGCGGTGATTGGTTTTCGGGGCCCCGTACGCGGCTAGGCTCCTAAAAAGTCCCACACATGTGGTATCCCCGTACTCAAGAGAAGCAGCAGAATGTATTTTGGGGTGCAATTCCACATATGCCCATGACCCGTGTGAGCAATATATCATTTAGTGACAACTTTGTGCAAAATAAATAAATTGTCACTTTCCCGCAACTTGTGTCAAAATATAAAATATTCCATGGACTCAACATGCCTCTCAGCAAATAGCTAGGGGTGTCTACTTTCCAAAATGGGGTCATTTGGGGGGGGGTTGTGCCATCTGGGCATTTTATGGCCTTCAAAACTGTGATAGGTAGTGAGGAGTAAAATAAAAAATGTACACCCTTAGAAATCCTGAAGGCAGTGATTGGTTTTCGGGGCCCCGTACGCGGCTAGGCTCCCAAAAAGTCCCACACATGTGGTATCCCCATACTCAGGAGAAGCAGCTAAATGTATTTTGGGGTGCAATTCCACATATGCCCATGGCCTGTGTGAGCAATATATCATTTAGTGACAACTTTTTGTAATTTTTTTTTTTTTGTCATTATTCAATCACTTGGGACAAAAAAAATGAATATTCAATGGGCTCAACATGCCTCTCAGCAATTTCCTTGGGGTGTCTACTTTCCAAAATGGGGTCATTTGTGGGGGTTTTGTACTGCCCTGCCATTTTAGCACCTCAAGAAACGACATAGGCAGTCATAAATTAAAGGCTGTGTAAATTCCAGAAAATGTACCCTAGTTTGTAGGCGCTATAACTTTTGCGCAAACCAATAAATATACACTTATTGACATTTTTTTTACCAAAGACATGTGGCCAAATACATTTTGGCCTAAATGTATGACTAAAATTGAGTTTATTGGATTTTTTTTAGAACAAAAAGTAGAAAATATCATTTTTTTTCAAAATTTTCGGTCTTTTTCCATGTATAGCGCAAAAAATAAAAATGGCAGAGGTGATCAAATACCATCAAAAGAAAGCTCTATTTGTGGGAAGAAAAGGACGCAAATTTCGTTTGGGTACAGCATTGCATGACCGCGCAATTAGCAGTTAAAGCGACGCAGTGCCAAATTGGAAAAAGTGCTCTGGTCAGGAAGGGGGTAAATCCTTCCGGGGCTGAAGTGGTTAATGCATGCCAATATTCTGTTTGCTTTGTTAGCAGCAGCTTGGCATTGCATGCCATTGCTGAGCCTATCATCTACTAGGACCTCCAGGTCCTTTTCCATCCTAGATTCCCCCAGAGGTTCTCCCCCCCAGTGTATAGATTGCATTCATATTTTTGCCACCCAAATGCATTATTTTACATTTTTCTACATTGAACCTCATTTGCCATGCAGTTGCTCACCCTATTAATTTGTTCAGATCTTTTTGCAAGGTTTCCACATTCTGCGGAGACGTAATTGCCCTGCTTAGCTTAGTATCGTCTGCAAATACAGAGATTGAACTGTTTACCCCATCCTCCAGGTTGTTTATGAACAAATTAAACAGGATTGGTCCCAGCACAGAACCCTGGGGGACCCCACTACCCACCCCTGACCATTCTGAGTACTCCCCATTTATCACCACCCTCTGAACTCGCCCTTGTAACCAATCCATGTACTCACCCTATGGTCCATGCCAACTGACCTTATTTTGTACAGTAAACGTTTATGGGGAACTGTGTCAAATGCTTTTGCAAAATCCAGATACACCTATGTCTACGGGCCTTCCTTTATCTAGATGGCAACTCACCTCCTCATAGAAGGTTAATAGATTGGTTTGGCAAGAACAGTTCTTCATGAATCCATGCTGATTACTGTTAATGATATTCTTATAAAATCTTGTATATAGTCCCTTACCATCCCCACCAAGAGTTTACATTAATGTTAGGCTAACTGGTCTGTAATTCCCAGGGATGTATTTTAGGCCCTTTTTAAATATTGGTGCTACATTGGCTTTTCTCCAATCAGCTGGTACCATTCCAGTCAGTAAAAATTAGGAGCAATGGTCTGGCAATTACCTGACTAAGTTCCCCAAGTACTCTCGAGTGCAAGCCACCTGGTCCCGGTGATTTATTAATGTTAAGTTTCCCAAGTCTAATTTTAATTCTGTCCTCTGTTAACCATGGAGGTGCTTCCTGTGATGTGTCATGAAGATAAACACTGCAGTTTTGGTTACTGAAGCCCCCCCCCCCCCCGATTCCCTTGTGGAGACTGAGGAGAAGAATAAATCCAATACCTTCGCCATCTCCCCATCCTTTGTAGCCAGATGTCCTTCCTCATTCTTTATGGGGCCAATATGGTCTGTCCTCCTTTTTTTACTATTTACATACTTAAAGAATTTCTTTTTTTTGCTCTCCTCCACTATGTGTCTTTTATGTTCTATCTTAGCAGTCCTTATTGCACCCTTACATTTCTTGTTGCATTCTTTATAAAGTCTGAATGCTGATGATGATCCCTCAACCTGGTATTTTTTTGAAGGCCTTCTCCTTTGCTTTTATATGCATTTTTACATTGGAGTTAAGCCATCCAGGACTTTTGTTCTCTTTGTCGCTCTTTTAATTTATTACCCAATGGGATGCATTGGCTAATGCCCTTATTTAATATGCTTTTAAAGCAAACCCATCCCTCCTCCGTGTTCTTTGTGCCTAAGATTTTATCCCAATTTATGCCTTCTAGCATAGTTTAGGAAAGTCGGCTCTTTTGAAATTCAGTGTCTTTGTATTCCCCTTATGTTTCCTATGTGTGTGATTTATACTGAAGCCAATTGACCTGTGATCGCTGTTACCTAAATTGCCCCTTATTTCCACATGCGTGATCAGGTCTGTATTGTTGGTAATCAGTAGATCCAGTAACGCTTTATTTCTAGTTGGTGCATCTACCATCTGACCCAAAAAATTGTCCTGCAAGAAATTTAGGAACTGGCAAGCCCTAGATGAATGCGTGGTTCCCTCTGCTCAGTCTATATCTGGATAATTAAAATCCCCCATTATGATAACACTTCCCATCCTTGCTGCTAATCCAATTTGTGATAAGAAATCTGTCTCCCCTTCCTCCCTCAGGTTAGGGGGCCTATAGCATATTCCCAGTATTATTTTCCCCTTAGCTTCATCCCTTTGGAGCTCCACCCATAAGGATTCCCCCTACTCTCTAGCTTCCTTAGTGATGTCATCTCTCACATTCACTTGTACAGTATTTGAAAAACATTAAACATAACGAAAAAAAATTCAGATGAAATTCAAATTC